>NW_015163735.1:3428-21165 GCF_001447785.1 Gekko japonicus | reverse complement strand
CTCCTCCTCCTCCTCCTCCTCCTCCTTCTTTCTGTTCTCCCAGATTAGAGTCCACACACTTAACAACTACACCAAACTGGCTTTTAGAAGCGGGTTCCAGGATTACTAGCTTGCCTTTTCTTAGGGGGGAGGATGTGTGGTTCAGTGGTAGAGCATCTGCATGGCATGCAGAACCGGCAGGTCCCCGGTTCAATCCCCAGCATCTCCAGTGAGAAGAATCAAGTAGTAGGTGATGCAAAAGAACTCCACCTGAGACTCTGGAGAGCCACTGCCAGTCTGAGTTGATGACACTGAACTGATTCAGTATAAGGCAACTTCATGTGTCCAAGATGCTACCAAAGTATGGCTTTCACTTCCGTGGCAACAATGCTATCTACATTGATGTAGTTTTGGGCACCACAATTTAAGAAGGATATAGACACGCTAGAACGTGTCCAGAGGAGGGCAATGGAGATGGTGAGGGGTCTGGAGACCAAGTCCTATGAGGAAAGGTTGAAGGAGCTTGGTATGTTTAGCCTGGAGAGGAGACAACAAAGAGGTGAGATGATCACCATCTCCAAGTACTTGAAGGGCTGTCATCCAGAGGATGGTGCGGAGTTGTTTTCTGTTGCCCCAGAAGGTCGGACCAAAACCAATGGGTTGAAATTAAACCAAAAGAGCTTTCAGCTAAACATTAGGAAGAACTTCCTGACAGAGCAGTTCCTCAGTGGAACAGGTTTCCTCGGGAGGTGGTGGGCTCTCCTTCTTCAGAGGTCTTTACAGAGGCTAGATGGCCATCTGACAGCAATGCTGATTCTGTGAACTTAGGCAGATCAGGAGAGTGAGGGCAGGAAGGGTTGCCTCAGTGCTTGGTTCTCGTGGCCCTTTCTTACACGCCCAGGGAAATGCTGATCACCACTTTGGGGTCAGGGAGTGATTTTTCTCCAGGCCAGTTTGTCCGGGGATCCAATACAGGGGTGTGGGGGGAGGTAATTGTGAATTTCCTGGAGGTGCCTTCCATCGCTAAAGATTCTATGATTTGTGACACCAGCCCTATTTGGAGATGTTGACTTATAATTGGCATCCAGATATTAAATCGGAAGAAATGACAACTAGGTGGCGCTCAAGGCTGCATTAGTGCTGTGGCCACATGACGGCTTCTGCACCTTCATGACCAGGAGGTGGCAGCTGAACAGTCTGATGGAATCAAATGGTTTCCAGTCATGGGTGCCAAGTTCAAGTAGGTCAGAACAGTTGCCTTAAAAACAGGGCATGCTTTCCCACTCCCATGAACCCTTCTGGGGGGGAGGAGTCAAGGACTTACACAGTTTGCAAGGTCAACATTGGAATGGTGTAGCAAACAGCCAAGGAGGAATTTTCTTACCACTTGGCTGACTGTAGAAGGTCAAATCTGAGGAACAAGGGAAGGGGCCTGGTGGGAAAGCCACCTTCAAGGAATTCCCCAGCATCTTCAATGTGTCATTTATTTATTTCATTTATACCCCACTTTGCTCACCGATGGGAACCCAAAGCGGCTTACATCATTCTCCTCTCCTCCATTTTACCCTCAAAACAACTTTGTGAGGCAGCGTAGGTTGAGGGGGTGCGACTGGCCCCAGCGAGCTTCCATGGCAGGGAGGACATTCGAACCTGGGCCTCCCAGAATCCTCGTCTGACACATTAACCGCTACACCAGGCTGGCCTGTCCTCTACTAGAGCCTCTTGCTTTTGTATAGCGGCTCCCACCTTGTGGAATGCGCTTTCTGAGGAGGTGAGGAGTGTGTGTGCGCTGTCTTTAGAAGTTGCCAGGAGGCGCTCCTTGAATCTTTACCTGAGATTTGTATATTATAATCATATATCATAAGCCTACCTATGTCAATACAGTTGCCATGTCGGGAATACCGTTTTTAGGTGCTATTATTTTATTTGATAGCCCAGGCTAGCCTGATCTCATCAGATGTCAGAAGCTACGCAGGGTCGGCCTCGGTGAGTATTTGGATGGGAGGCCAAGGAACCCCAGGGTCATGATACAGAGACAGGCGATGGCGGACCACCTCTGAACCCTCTCTTGCCTTGAAAACCCCACTAGGAGTCGCCATAAGTCAGCTGTGACTTAACGACACACACACACACACACATTTGTGCCCTGCTTTGGATAGCCCAGGCCAGCTCAATCTCGTCCCATCTCAGAAGCTAAGCAAGGTTGACTGTGGTTAGCACTTGGAAGGGAGACCTCCTTGAAGTACCAAGTCAGGAGGACAGAGGCAGGCTTTATTCAACTGCCTCTCTGAATATCCTCCAGGCCCCAAGTAGGGGATCCATCACCAGAGGTCGCCATGACTTCCAGGGGCTCTCACACCCACCAATAATGTTTATTTATTCACCAATCATGTTCATTCCTTTGCTTAATGTAAAGTCCACCTCTCTCTCAGAGACCCAAGGTAGATCCTTGCACTGTGTACTTGGTGGGTGGTAGTAGATTGAGGCTTCAGGGACACTGATATAACCCCTAGTACGCCTATAGTTCCCCCTCCCCCTGTCTTTTCAAACTCGGTCACAGGGACATGGATGTCCTTCCATGTACATAAAGGTGCTCACTAGATTGGGGCTATGCCTGATGAGTCCTTGATCATATACTTCTCTGACGGGAGCTGACAGTATCATTAGAAGAATGATGGGAAATATATGGGTTCCAAAGACTGAAATGTCGAGAGAGAAGCCTCCTTCTCCAATGCTTTTTCCTCTGCACAGCGTACACATATTGACAATTTTTTCATTAGATCCCCCCCTCCCTCATGATCCCCTGTACCATTTTTTGTGCCTCCCAGTAAAGACAGTGAAGTATGGTGGTCAGAGTGTTGTCCTAGGATCTGGCAGACCTGCAGCCCTACTCTGCCATGCAGCCAAGTGCCTTTGGGCCTGCCACACTTGATCAGCCGAACCTACCTCACAGGATCGTTGTGAGGATTAAAAACGAGGAAAAGAGAACTGTGAAAGCTGCACTGAAGTTCTTGGAGATTTAGCCCATCAGATTGGAAGGCCAGCAGCCTTTGTTTTGCTATGTACACAGAGTCCATAGTGGCACTCTAGAAATAATGATAGTGAAGATGCTGATCTAGAAATGATTGGACCCTCTTCTACCATATAAAGGACCATCTTCTCCTGTATGTTCCTGCCCAGGAATTAAGATCACAAGGAGAAGCCCTCCTGACAGTCCATCAGCCACAGAATCGTGTTTGGTAGGTACATGAGAAAGGTCCCTCAAGCTTTTTCAGTGGCGGCCCCGCGATTACAGAACAACCTTCCCAGGAAGGTGTGCCTGGCCCCCTCCCTTTTGATCTTTAGGAGGCAGTTGAAGACAGTTTTATTCGGGACCACATTTGGTTACGTTTACTAGCAGTCCTGAATTGTGATTTCAGATTTTGTTTTTTACGATTTTTATTTTATGTATTTTATCCATATTGTAAGCTGCCTTGACCTCTGGTATGGAAGAAAGGCGGTTAACAGATGTTTCTAATAAAACAAATAAATAAATGGTCATTGCCAATGTTTTCACCCCAGTGTAGCTGTAGCTGTGCTGCCTTGGAAACAGCTGAGGGCATCCAATGCAGCTGATGGGCAGTAGGTTCAGGATGGACAAAAGGAAATGCTACTTTACACAGAGAGGGAGTAAAATGTGGAATTCGCTGCCAGGGGATGTAGCGGTGAACAGCTTGAAAAGGGGATTAGATAGATTCATGGAGGATATGCCTACCAATGGCTGCTATGGTCCCATAGGCCGCTGGGCGGGGGGGGGGGGGAGAGAAACTCGCATACAAATGCCCTCAAACACAATGTGATGACATCACCTGGAAGTGACATCCTCACGCTGTCAATGTCAGGTGGTGATGCTCTAGTTTTTGGGCAAAACTCTATGGTAAGATTGGGCTCAGATCATAGAGTTTGTGTTATATTCTGAAGAGAATTCTACTTATTGTATTGTCGATATGTGTTGCCTGCCCTGAGCCCACTCGCGAAAACTATGACGTATGAAAAATAAATAAGTAAAAACTAGAGCATAACCCCGACGTCGGTGACATGATGATGTCACTTCCGGGTGATGTCTTCACCATGTGCCTGAGGAAGATCCCGGACCAGCTCCTGGGACCCCCTGCCAGCAGCCGGTAAGGACACGGCAATCTTAATGGCTGCTAGCCATGGTGACTGAGGGGAACCGCCACATTCATAGGCACTAATCCTCTGAATCCCAGAGCCAGGAGCAGTGTTCCCTCTAAGCTATGGAGTCTTGTGAGCAAAAATGCTACTTGGTGAGCTGCTGGCATTAAAGTTGTGAGCGAGTGATTTGGCTGCTGCATAAATTAGTTGGCTCTGGAGCCTCCCTTCCTGAGCTGAGACAAAAAGGTTTGAGCCGGAGGCTAAAACACTGTGAGCTAGCTCACACTAACTCAGCTTAAAGGGAACACTGGCCAGGAGGCAACATCTGGGGAAGGCCTCGGCCTCTATGCCCTGTTGTTGGCCCTCCAGAAGAACTGTGTGAGACAGGATGCTGGACTAGGCTTGCCAAGTCCCCCCAGGGGTGGGGAAACCCCCACCCCCAAAGCACGCGACGTGCACGTCACCCGGAAGTGACGCGACCACACCGGGCACGCTGGGTGCGGGGCCACAGTCATCCGAGGGAAAACTCAAGGATGTCATTAACTAATCTAGGTGGGGCTATAAATCCAATCTCTTCTTCTTCTTCTTCTTCTTCTTCTTCTTCTTCTTCTTCTTCTTCTTCTTCTTCTTCTTCTTCTTCTTCTTCTTCTTCTTCTTCTTCTTCTTCTTCCCCCAACTCAAAAGCCACCTTCCCCAGGAAAACTTTGGCAGAAACCCTTTGTCTCATGTCTAGCTGACACAAAGCTTATGTACCATTTCTACTACATCTATGCCACCTCATCCCTCTGTTTGCTTCACCCTCTACAGCCACTTCTCTCTGTTCACTGTGGTCACAAATGGAAAAGAGCCGATGTGGGTCTGGGAGGCACAAAACTCCCATCACACATGTGATGCAAAGTCCTTTTGTTGTTCCCCATCAGCCATGAGAACTTCGTTAACGTGTAGATGAGGCCTGAAAAAACAAGGCAGGCTCCAAAAATGGAACCGGTGAGCTGCCTTCGATAAGAGGGGTGACAATTCCATGACGATCGCGACACATATGGTTAACAGGCCGGGGCAAAATGTTACATGCAGTACAGGTGAGAGGCTGTAAGAGGGAACCAAGAAAAGCCTAGTAACGGAATCAAGAATAATGGGTTACATATGTTAAATTAACAGTGCATGAATGCATCACAAACAAGTAAAAAAAAAATCCATTAAAAGCAAACACGTTTCGGCCACAGGGCCTTCCTCAGTGGTACAAATTGCTAAAATACATACCATAAAGTAAAAGTATTCAAAAAAATTTTTTTAATACAACATTTCTGACCTAAGCTTTAAAGCACATACAATCATTTGATTGAATGGGTGGATTTTGGTCCACAACACAGGGAACGGGGGGTGGAAGAGCATGCCCCCCCCCCCCCCCGCCGGCCTCCTTAAATACTTCCATTGGTGCTTTCCGGAGAAACCTGGGGGGGTGTCGTTGGGAGGGGCAGGATGTCAGGTAGCCCTTTCATTGATCTGGAATGTGGAGGGGTGCACCTCCTCCTCTTTCCCAGCTCATCCCTGTCCAGCTTCTGTGCGCTATCTCTACGCTTGACCTTGCTTTGGTTCCCAGCTGCAAGTAACACGTCTGGGAAAGCTAACGGCTTTTTTGCTTTGGCGCTCGCTTGCTAGCTTCAGCCCCCGCGCGAATCATATCCATTGGCTTTGGCTCATGGGGGGAAGTTTGATTTCACTATAAGTCAGGCCCCATTATACTGTAGGGTATTCCTGACACAAGCTGTATACGTGATCATTAGTACTGGATCCATCAAATAAACACTTATCTTCTTATGAAGTCTTGTGTGGTGTGACCTGGCTAACGACCCTGACAGTAGGGCCAGTTGGGGTTGAAACAGGTAAAAACCAAGATTTTTTTTAATAGCTTAAAAATTCAAACAGCAAGACAACCTTTCTCTGTGGTGACTGCTCATAGCATTACAGAAGCAGAAAGAAAAGATACACACACACACACACACACACACACATATACAGTGTAAAATCCTACGAGTGCTGTTAAACTCATTAAAGAAATGAAGTTAGAGAAACTGGTCCCTCTCTCTCTCTCTTTCTCTCTCTCTCTCTCCATTCCCAGTCGAGTTCATTTCTACTTCAACAACTAAGCCAAGGTCACATTTAACTCACTTCAATTTCACCCAGTGCACAAGCTAATGTCAATAGTACAGCTGCCACGCAGAGCTAAAGACTGATGGTTAGACAAAGCCATTTACACGAGGCCGAGTCTTTCATCTTCTCTCAGCCAGTGACATAAGAAAGCACTGAGGTTATTCGCAACTAGAGACTAAAAAACGGGCATATTAGAAAAAATGTTATTCTCCTTAGCTGTCACGGAAAGGATCTGAAGAAATGTAGAAATGTTTTTGCTCATCTCCCCCCCCCCCCCCGCTTGGTCATCTAGGGAGATCACAAAGTGACTCTAATAGCCTTCAGTCTGAAATTTTCACATGGTTTAAGTGATTGCCAAGTCTGATATTTTCCATTTACACTTCATTGCCATCAGAAAAAGGGAAGGGGAAAAAAAATCAATATACCTACCTACTCAAGTGTGTCACGGGATGAGCTTATAAAAGAAGACATCAGTCTTTTTAGGGCATGAAAAATATACTTATTCAAATATATCTTATTTAAAATGACATAAATTGCAGAGGTTAGTCAAGATTCGATTTCCTCTAAAATATAAGGCTTTAAAGGTATTCCCTGACTTGCCAAAGAATAAAAATCCTTCATGTTATTGATATATACAAATGCTCTTGTTTTATGCTATTAAGTTAACCCCTCTGCGATACACTTTGTCGTAAGTGACTCTTTCTAAATTCCACCGGAGAAATGAGAACCTACCATATTACCACGTATTTGGAATCCGGCCAAAATAGAGCTTCATCCTGCTTTCGAATGTTTTATTTAAAAGCAGGTATTCTGATCTCATTTGGTTCCGCTTAACATGCCAAAGGACGTAATGCAAGCTCGTATGTCATGTAAATATATCTGTTTCTCCTAATTGCCTTTATTTATTACATTCCTTCACTATGTGCATTCAAAGCTCTATGCACCGATACGAATGCCCTTGTCTCAATCAGAAATTGTTGTTAATGAGACGGGTCTCACAATTAACAGGAGACCGGTGTTGAATTGATTGAGTTACTTTCTGTAATTAGTTGTACTGTTCTTCTGTTTTCCAGGAAGCATTTTTTGCTTCCCTGCTCAGTTCTTGAGATGGTCATAGGCCAAACCCATTAGAGTACAGCTTAAACAATATATGCTTGTTTATTCTTCAAAAAGTTCCTTGTTGTAAACAGAGAACTGGTAGCTCCTGGCTAACGACTGCAGTCTCTAGTACTGATTCATATTGCCTGTAAGCAAAGAAGGACTCCCCTTGGTATTTTTTAATAGCTTGGATTTCCTTGTGGTGGTGGAAAGTGCTGGCAAATCACAGCCAACTTTGGGCAACACGGTAGGGTTTTCAAGGCAAGAGACATTCACGGGTGGTTTGCCAATGAAACTAGCTGTAGCTGACTAATCAATAGAGGACCAATTTTCACTGGAAAGGTTGTGAGTTAACAGCATGGTTGCTTGTTTGCAAAGGATACTTTAGTTCTGGTACAGTTCTATACAGTACAGTAGAGATCCCGTTTGGTGTAGTGGTTAGGAGCGTGGACTCTAATCCGGGAGAACAGGGTTTGATTCCCCACTTCTTCACATGCTGCTGGTGTGACCTTGGGTAAGTTACAGGTTCTCTCAGAGCTGTTCTCTCAATGACAGTCCTCGAGAGAGCTCTCTCAGCCCCACCTACCTCACGGTGTGTCTGTTGTGGGGAGAGGAAGGGGAAGGAGACTCCTTCGGGTAGTGAAGGGCAGAGTGTAAATCCAATATCTTCTTCTTCTCTTCTTCTATATTACAGAAACAAAAAGAATTAAGCATTATCTTACCTTCTAACAATGAACAGAAGCTTTTGTTTATGTATTGAAGAGACATCAATATATTTCAATTCAACCATTGACATTTGAAATCTATTTGAAACTGAAATCCAGTGGGGCCACACCATACCAGCCATTCAGATGATTACACTCGGGGCCTGTAATCAACAGGCAAGATGTACTTCATAAGAATGGCATGTATTCATTTTATTAATTTTAACATTTAAATAGCACTAAGAAAACCACAAGGCAGTTCATAACATGCAGCACAGCCAAAAATTACAATTCAGAACTCTGCACAGAACCAAAATATGCTCCTCCTCCCTCATCCAACCTCCATTGCAAAATCCATCTTCCCCCTTAAACTAATACTGTTCCATTCATCAAGGCCTACTAATAGCCAGACATATAACCAGGGCTTTTTTGGTAGAAAAAGCCCAGTAGGAACTCATTAGCATAATAGGCCACACCCAACAGCAGAAACTCATTAGCATATTAGGCCACACCCAATATCACAGCTCATTAACATACTAGGCCACACCCCCATACCTTCCCTTAGCTTGCCCATGTGCCCCGGGGCTTCAGGGAGCCCGGGCAAGTCCCCCCTTGAAGGGAAGGGAAGGCAGTTTAAACTGCCTTCCCTTCCCTTCAAGGGGGGACTTGCCCGGGCTAGCCAAGGGAAGGCACGGGGTGTGGCCTAATATGCTAATGAGCTGTACTGTCAAGGTGTGGCCTAATATGCTAATGAGTTTCTGCTGTTGGGTGTGGCCTATTATGTTAATACGTTCCTGCTGGGCTTTTTCTACAAAAAAAGCCCTGCATCTTACCCCTTAAACTAATACTGTTCCATTCATTGAGGCCTACTAATAGCTGGGCTGTACTATTTCAGAGTGCAGGTTAGAGCTCACATGACTGAATTAACTTAGCATGTGAGGGGGAAATTGTGGAGAAACAATTCAAGTGAACAACCTCCTGCTTGCACTCAGAAGCGCTATAGCCTTGACGAGTGTACCACCTCAGCGAGCTCTATGCCTTAACCTTCAAGGAACATCTACCCATTTGTTCCTATCTTCAATGAGAAATCATGGCAGGGAGATACCCAGTAGCCTAAAGCTGCCATTTCTGCCTCAGCAGATTGAGGGAGGTGCCTAAGATAGCTGTAATTTAGGGACAATGTAATATCACTTCCAGGTAACACTCTAGGAATTTCCTCTAATCTCTACAGTGAAGACCACAGAGACACAGGGAAATACCTAGAGCATTGCTATGATGGTCACATTCCAGCCATTTCTCTCCTGCTCCTCAGTTTCTCAAGAGTGGGAGACTGGAGCCAAGGGTGAGGGTTTACCCATCATGGGTGGGGAAATGGCAAGCCAACAATACCCCAGTGCTGCTTCCACCATTTCACCTGTTGGCGTACTGTGTCTCCCCTCCTTCTCCTAGGGAATACCAAGTCCTTTTATACTGCGGTTGCCAGGTCTCCCACTATAGTGGGAGATATCCCACCAAGAGCACATGCCACTGCCTGGTAGGCTGGCAAGAGAAGGAATCAAGTATAAATTCACGTTCTGTCAATGGCATGAAGACCATGTTGTTCTACGATTCAGCAGAAAGCTGCCATTTCTGCCTCAGCAGATTGAGGGAGGTGCCTAAGATAGCTGTAATTTAGGGACAATGTAATATCACTTCCAGGTAACACTCTAGGAATTTCCTCTAATCTCTACTGTGAAGACCACAGAGACACAGGGAAATACCTAGAGCATTGCTATGATGGTCACATTCCAGCCATTTCTCTCCTGCTCCTCAGTTTCTCAAGAGTGGGAGACTGGAGCCAAGGGTGAGGGTTTACCCATCATGGGTGGGGAAATGGCAAGCCAACAATACCCCAGTGCTGCTTCCACCATTTCACCTGTTGGTGTACTGTGTCTCCCCTCCTTCTCCTAGGGAATACCAAGTCCTTTTATACTGCGGTTGCCAGGTCTCCCACTATAGTGGGATATATCCCACCAACAGCACATGCCACTGCCTGGTAGGCTGGCAGGAGAAGGAATCAAGTATAAATTCACATTCTGTCAATGGCATGAAGACCATGTTGTTCTAGGATTCAGCAGAACTTCTATGGTAAAACCATAGAGTTTCCAACTGAATCCTAGAGTGACATGGTGCCAGTTCTAGGTTTGATCCAGAAATGATGAGATACCATTGACATGACGGCACCGTCATGGTACCAACACTTTCAGTCTCCGGCTGGGTGCCAGCTCCTGGCTGGCAACCCTATCTTTTACCTGAGTAAGGAGGGGTTCTACTGCAGCAATACATCCAGAGTTGAACTGTGCCACCCTTTTTGTTCCCTTGAGTGTTAGAAGCTCACCTGGTCCAAATAGCAGCCAAATGGGTTCCTCCTTGTGCCTGGCATACTCGCATGTTCAACACACTAACCATACAGTGACTAAGCCATCCTCCCCAGTTACAAGTATTTCAAGGTCAATTTATCAATTTAACAGCTTCATCTTCTTAATCACTAAACTTCTGTCTCTTTGAGCCTCTGCTGAAAGACTCTGGCTGCTAATTAAAATGGAGCTTTACTAGCAAGTACACAAATTAGATCCTGTCAGTAAGTTTATTCTAACTATTGGTCATTTCTAAATGCCTTTTTAATCCCCTAATTTTTACATTAAAATTCAAAAGCCTAACAATCTTAATCACCCCTACATCAAATTCATCATTAAGAACAGGAAGCCAGATGGTATAATTTTGATTTACCGGACTTCAGCGTGAATTAATGTAGTGAGTGCCGATAATGAATACATCAAACCTGATATTGCTGAAACGTATGAATCTGGCATGTTAAATTAATAACACACTTTGCACAATGGAAGCATGTAAGCTCATAGAAAAGCGAGGAGTAATGGTCCCTTTTATTTTAAATGGTCTTTATTAGCCTTCCATTTTGACTCCTAACAAAAAGAAATTGAACGTTTTGTTTAGGGATCTTCTGTCCATTTTGCTTCAAGTACAACGTGGAATGGGAGAGAAGACCTACATCAAATTCATCATTAAGAACAGGAAGCCAGATGGTATAATTTTGATTTACCGGACTTCAGCGTGAATTAATGTAGTGAGTGCCGATAATGAATACATCAAACCTGATATTGCTGAAACGTATGAATCTGGCATGTTAAATTAATAACACACTTTGCACAATGGAAGCATGTAAGCTCATATAAAAGCGAGGAGTAATGGTCCCTTTTATTTTAAATGGTCTTTATTAGCCTTCCATTTTGACTCTTAACAAAAAGAAAATGAACATTTTGTTTAGGACTCTTCTGTCCATTTTGCTTCAAGAACAACGTGGAATGGGAGAGAGGACCGAGAACAATTAAATACGAACATTCAGAGCATGAGACGATCGGACACATCAAGAATTATGTTACTGATGAGTCTTCTGTGGTATTTTAGAAACTGTGCTCTACGAAACTCTGAGAATTTACTTGGGATCTTATGAGAGGTTCTTGAATGGTCAAATGAGTAAGACTCCCTGAAGTATAGCTTTCCAGAGTCTACAACTTAAAAATATAAGAAAAGCCCTGCTGGATCAGACCAGGCCTTCCCCTGATGTTGTCTTCTGGATCTGGGATTTAGAGACTTAGTGCCTCTGAATGTGGGCATTCCCCTCAGTCACCATAACTAGTAGCCATGAATAGACTTATCCTCCATGAATCAATCAAATCCCCTTTTGTATTTTATGGTTTTTTTAAGATCTTATTTTATATGTTTGCATATGTTTTATATATCTGGCACATGGTGCCTTAAACTGTGAGCCGCCCTGAGCCCGTTTGCGGGGAGGGCGGGATAGAAATATAATAAAATAGCCAAATAAATAAATGAAGCTGTTTATTCCTATAGCCATCACTGCCTCCTCCGGCAGAGAATTCCACATTGTAATCATCCCCTTCTGTGTAAAGTAGTACATCTCCCTTAGCAACTCTCAGCTACCAGTGACTGTTGCATGTGTTCAAAGATGAAACTCTGTGCACAAAGGACAAAAAGAAGACTCAACAGCCACAGCGCGTGCTGCAAAAGGGCAAGAAGCACATGGCTCTTGGTCCTTGGCTCTTAGTCCATGGCTTACAGCTTGTGGTAGGGTTGCCAGGTACCTACCTGCTGCTGGTGGGGGTATGGAGCTCCTTCCCTGGGATCTTCTGGTGCACTTGCTACATGCGCATGCAGCAGTGACATCACCCAGAAGTGACATCATCGCACTAGGCTCATTGCCAGGGGGATGCTCTAGCATTCGGCCAGAAACTCTATGGTAGCATAGAGTTTTTAGACCAAGTGCTAGAGCATCACCCCAACAATGTGCCCAGCACAATCCCCGGCACTTTGAGGGCAGGGTTCCCCCCACTGGCCAGATCCAGGCCAGTGGATTGGGGGCCCCTAAAGCAGTCAACCCTCCCCCCCCAGGGGAGAACGGCAGGCCTAGCTTGTGGCCCACAGTGCTTTAACTTTGTTGTTTGTTGATTTAAATTATATTTTGTCTGAGGCTCTTTCTGAGTTCCAGTGCAGGGAGAACAGCGGGATAGATCTGAGGGCTGGCGTGGCATAGAGGTCAGAGAGTCAGACTAGGACCTGGGACAGCCGGGTTTGAGAAACTCACTCAGCCATGGAAGCCTGCCAGGTGACCTTGGGCCTGTCACAGTCTCTCAGCCTCACATACCCTCACGAGGCTGGCGCTGCGAGGATTAGGTGGAGGAGAGGGGGAAAATGTGAACAGCCACTGTGAGTCCCCAATAGGGGAGACAAGCAGGCCCATAGCCAGGTTTTTTTAATTGGGGGGGAGGCTTTTTTTTTAATTGGGGGGGCTTTAAATAAGTCAGGGGGCACCCCTTATACACACCCTTACATACCCCCAAGGGAGTGCTGCAAATAAAATTTAAAAATTGGAAGTCAGGTGGGTTTGGCAGTAAGTTGGGGGAGGCCCAGCCCCAAGGGTCCCCCACTGTAGCTACGGGCCTGGAGACAAGCCAGATATAAATTTTAAAAGTAAGTAAGAATTATACATAAAGGCATATAAATAATAGACACACGTTCTAGCTGAACTGACTTTATTTATTTATTTATTTATTTATTATATTTATATCCCGCCCTCCCCAATGGGCTCAGGGCGGTTCACAGAGGCAAGGTAAAACCGAGCCATAGTTAAAACGTATGATACATAATAAAAACATCCAACATTAAAACAGTGGTGCGCAATCAATTATTAAACGTAAGTCCAAGATGGCTCAGCTCAGTTCTTCTCCAGAATCTTCTGACCATTCCCAAGTTCTTCCTCAGGGCCTCGCAACGTCCTCTAGGTGCAATGGCGGTGATGGTATAGTGGGGCGGCGGATCCTACTCAAAAGCCTGGCGGAAGAGCTCCGTCTTGCAGGCCCTGCGGAACTGCATAAGGTCCCACAGGGCCCGGATCTCCCCCGGGAGCTCATTCCACCAGGTAGGAGCCGCCACCGAAAAAGCCCTGGCCCTAGTTACAGCTGATTTAGCATCCTTGGGGCTCGGGATGTCCAACAAATTTTGGGCCCCTGACCGTAGTGCTCTTGGGAGAGGATGTGGGGAAAGGTGGTCCCTCAGGTAGGCTGGACCCAGGCCATATAGGGATTCGACTGACTTTGCACCGTGGAACTTGCTCCAGGATTTTCTGTGTTACTGAACTGATTACAGAAAATTGATTACTGAAAACAGGGGGGGATATTACAGATGCAGGGCTCTTCGGATGCCTCTATAGTGGCCTTGAGCTAATAAATCACTAAGTTCAAAACAGGGGGGGAAACCCTGCCACTCTCTCCAGAGCAGACAAAACTCCGCCCCCCCCATCATTGTTTCTGTTATTTAAGAAAGCCAGAGATTGCAAAAATAGACTGGAAAACCTGTTCCTAACACCCTTCCAACGTCTGATGTGCCTACCAGGGTTCAATTCAGGTGGATCAGCCGCTCTTTTAAAAGAAGCCAGATTTAGAATTTTAAGCTTTCCCCATCCCTCTCCCTGCCCCTCAGATGAGTCCGATGTGCTTGCCAGGTTTCAAGGATCAGCCGTACTGTTAACAGAAGTGATGAAGATATACCTAGCAGCCAAAAAGTTTGCCTTTGGAGCCATTTGTTATAAATTTTACAAAAAACAAAATGAAAAAAACAATCCTTTAGGGTGGAACAAAAACGAATGATTAAAAATGAATGAAAAAAGAGTGATTAACACTTGGAATTCACTGCCACAGGAAGTGGTGGCAGCTACAAGCATGGACGGCTTCAAAAGGGAATTAGATAAGCATATGGAGCAGAGGTCCATCAGTGGCTATTAGCCACAAGGTATAGATAGGGACTCTGGGGCAAGTGATGCTCTGTCATCTTGGTGCTTGGGGGGGGTCAACAGTGGGAGGGCTTCTAATGTCCTGGCCCCACCGCTGGACCTCCTGATGGCACCTGTTATTTCTGGCCACTGTGGGATACAGAGTGTTGGACTGGATGGGCCTTTGGCCTGATCCAACATTGGCATCTCTTATGTTCTTATGTTCTTATGTTCTTATGACTAATGCCATTACAGGAAGGAACCATTTGCTGATATAGCTGAACATGAGCATTAAACCAACCCACATCTTCACTCAGTCCTTCCTTCTGCATACCGTAAATGAACGTTTCATCAGCTGCACATTTAGCCTGCAGTGAAATGTTTACTCATGCAACAGACAACCTGAGAAAAATTCAAAGCTTTGGTGTGTGTTTGTTTGGGGGGGGGTGATTTTCACTCTGCTAATGCTCAGAGACCCTCACCTGGACGGTCCTGGTTTTCCCGATCTCGTCAGATCTCAGAAGCTAAGCAGGGTCGGCCCTGGTTAGTATTCGGATGGGATACCGCCAAGGAATGCCAGAGGGGCAATGCAGAGGCAGGCAATGGCACACCGCCTCTGAACCTCTCTTGCCTTGATGGGTTGCCATAAGTCGGCTGCAACCTTGGTGGCACATGACAAACACAGACAAAACGCTCAGAGGCTAGCCTAAAAGTGCGTCTCCAGATAGTGAAAAAGCTGTGGGATTAATTTCTCGAGCCATGTTTGAGGTGAAAACCAGCTATGGGCAGAAACCGTTCATGTGCCAAAGCAGTGTCCAGCAACATTTCATCATTAAAGGGCTGGTTATGGGATGATGGAATGTACCGTCAGGTCACAGCCAACTTATTGAAACCTCATGGGGTTTTCAAGGCAAGAGACATTCAGAAGTTGGTTGCCATTTCCTGCCTCTGTGTAGCAACCCTGGGCTTCCTTGGTGGTCTCCCATCCAAGTACTAACCAGGGCCCACCCTGCTTAGCTTCCAAAATCTGACGAGATGGGTCTGGCCTGGATTATCTTCTGTTGTTGTTGTTCAGTCGCACAGTCGAGTCCAACTCTTCACGACCCCAGGGACCAGATCACGCCAGGCCCTCCGGTCTTCCGCCGTCCTCTGAAGTTTGCTCAACTTCATGTTCGTTGCATCTATGACACTGTCTAACCATCTCATCCTTTGCCATCTCCGTCTTCTTTGACCTTCAATCTTTCCCAGCATCAGGGTCTTCTCCAGGGAGTGCTCCCTTCTCATTGGGTGGCCAAAGTATTTGAGCTTCAGTTTCATTATCTGGCTTACCAGGGAACAGTCAGGCTTGATTTTTTTTAGGATTGACTGATTGGATCTTCTTGCAGTCCAAGGGACTCTCAAGAGTCTTCTCCAGCACCATAGTTCAAAAGAATCTATTTTTCGGCGCTCGGCCTTCCTTATAGTCCAACTCTCGCAGCCATACATGACTACTGGGAATACCATTGCTTTGACCATGCGGATTTTTGTTGGCAGGGTGATGTCTCTACTTTTTATCATGCTGTTTAGGTTCGCCATCGCTTTCCTCCCAAGGAGCAGGCGTTTTTTAATTTCATGGCTGCTGTCACTGTCTGTGGTGATCTGGGATCCCAGGAACGTGAAGTCTGTCACTACTTCCACGACTTCCCCTTCTATTTGCCAAGGAGTGATGGGTCCGGATGCCATGATCTTAGTTTTTTTGATGTTGAGCTTCAAGCCCACTTTTGCGCTCTCCTCTTTTATCCTGAGCAAGAGACTCTTAAGGTCCTCTTCACTTTCTGCCATTAGAGTGGTATCGTCTGCATATCTGAGGTTGTTGATCAAGGTCAGAGCAAACTGCTGAACAACATCAAAATTCAGAACAAGAGATTAACAAAGCCCCAGTATAAGAAAGTCCATCTGCATACTATTTAACATCAGTGATAAGTGACATGTTGCTTCATGATGCATAAGGTTTCCACAGCCCCAAAAGTAGTTTGTTGCAAGTCTTTTATCAGGAAGTGAGTCTTGTCTTCTCATAATGTGACCAAAGTAGGATACCCTGGGTTTGGTCATTTTCGCTTCTAGGGAGAGTTCATACTTCATTTGAACTGGAACCCACTGTCTTTCTGGTGGTCCTCAGCCTACTATAGTATGAGTTATCTTGACCATGGCTGCCAGTGACACATCCTTACACTTAAGGATCTTTTGTTTATTTACTTCATTTATTTATTTTTTGTATTTATAGCCCACCCATCCCGGGAGCGGGCTCAGGTGGGTAACATCATAAAACATACAATAAATACAGTTAAAATTTCCTTCCGTCAGGATGGTATAGTGGTTAAAAGCAGCAAACTCTAATCTGGAGAACCGTGTTTGATTCCCCACTCCTCCTCCACATGAAGCCAGCTGGGTGACCCTGGGTTAGTCACAGTTCTCTCAGAGCTCTCTCAGCCCCACCTACCTCACACGGTGTCTGTTGTGGGGAGAGGAAGGGAAGGTGATTGTAAGCTGCTCCAAGACTCCTTCGGGTAGCGAAGTGCAGGGTATAAAACCAACTCTTCCTCCTCCTCCTCTTCTTCTTCATCTTCTTCTTCTTTGTCTTCTTCTTCTTCTTCTTCTTTTTCCTTCCCAGTCTCAATCTCCTTCTGATTTCTTGGGTGCCATCTCCCTTTTGGTTGCTGTTGGAGCGAAGCAATAGAAAATCTTTTTTTCATTTTCTTCATTGTCAACCTTTAAGTTGTGTAATTCCTCAATAGTCATTACTTTTGTCCTCTTGACATTCAGCTGTAATCTGCTTTGGTACTTTTTGGTATAACCTTCGTCAACAGTTGTTTCACATCTTCACTATTTTCTGCCAATAATGTGGTGTCATCAGCATATCTCACATTGTCAATGTTCCTTTCACCAAATTTTCACTCCACCATCCACTAGATCTAATCCAGGTTTCCTTATGATATGTTCTGCACACAGATTGAACAGAAATGGAGATAAAATACATCCTTGTCTGATACCTTTGCCAACTGGAAACTATTCAGTTTCTCCATATTCTGTCCTAAGGGCAACCTCTTGTCCAGAGTATAGGTTGCGCATCAAAACAACCAGATGCTGTGACCCACCCATCTCTTTTAAAACCAGCTATGGAGATAAAATACATCCTTGTCTGATACCTTTGCCAACTGGAAACTATTCAGTTTCTCCATATTCTGTCCTAAGGGCAACCTCTTGTCCAGAGTATAGGTTGCGCATCAAAACAACCAGATGCTGTGACCCACCCATCTCTTTTAAA
>NW_015163735.1:0-1340 GCF_001447785.1 Gekko japonicus | reverse complement strand
ACTTGATGGCAAAATCAAGCAAACAAAAAACAAACAAACCACTCTAACTATCCCCTTTATGGTGATGACAGGAAAAGTAGTTGGATGAAGGAATTGAGCTGCAAGGCAAAGACTCACTGAAGTCTGGAAACCTGGACTGAATATATGAAGACATGAAGCTGCCTGATCCTGATTCAGACCATTGGCCTGTCAAGGTCAGTATCCTCTACTCAGGCTTGCAGGGTCTGAAGTCTGGAAACCTGGACTGAATATATGAAGACATGAAGCTGCCTGATCCTGATTCAGACCATTGGCCTGTCAAGGTCAGTATCCTCAACTCAGGCTTGCAGTGGTTCTGCAGGGTTCCAGGCAAAGGTCTTTCACATCACCTACTGCCCGATCCTTTTTAAGTGGAGATGCCAGGAATTGAACCCAAGGAACTTCTGCATGCAAAGCACAGGCTCTGCCACTGAGCCATGCCCCCTCCTGACCACCTAAGAAAATCATAACCCTGGTAGAAGAGGGGTCCCATAGCCACATAGCCAGCACACCTTGGATAGGCTAAACAACTGCAGACCACTCCCCCTCCACAGGACTGAACTATTTTCTTCAAGACTTACTTAGTAGGAAAGTATGTCACCGCTGTCTTAAAAAACAGCTTGAAACATAGATATCTTTAAAAGCAGGGGTGCCAATGAATTAAATCATTTCAGTTGATTAATTAGAAGCCTTTTAATTGACTTAACGATTAAATGTTAATAATTTTTCCACATTACCGAAGCCTTGATATCTCAATACCTTTTTTTGAGATGTTGAAGGAACCATAACATACCTCAGTGTAACTCTCAGGATTGTTGTGAGGAAAAATGACTAAGGAGCCATGTTCTGTCTAATCCCCCCCCACCCCGGAGCGGAGCAGTTCACACCCTGAGCCGAATAGAACTGCTGTAATCTTAAAATGGGCAATGGGCACTGCAAGACCCAGATTGCTGCTGAGCAGGGCTTCCTTGGTTAATAGAGAGCCCGATTGGTGTAGTGGTTAAGATTATGGACTCTAATCTGGGAGAACCGGGTTTGATTCCCCACTCTTCCATATACAGTTGCTGGCGTGTCCTTGGGTCAGTCACAAGTTCTCTCAGAGCTGTTCTTGAGAGAGCAGTTCTTGAGAGAGCTCTCTCAGCCCCATCTACCTCACAGGTGGGGATGTGCATTCGGTTCGTCCGAACCAAATGCACCCCCGAAAATGGCCCATTTGGACCCCTTTCGGGCTGCTGCAGGCCGATTCAGATTCTCTGATCTGAATTGGCTTGCCGCCAAATTGCAGCCAAATTATGGTGGCAATTTGGCCCCATTATATCCTA
>NW_015163734.1:39018-99695 GCF_001447785.1 Gekko japonicus | reverse complement strand
TGCTTTAAAGTCTGAAGGTAGCAATAACAGCTTGCGGAATGGACACAGAGAAATGAATCCAAGGCATCTCTGCCCCATGTCAGGGCTCTCATTACAGAGGTTTTTTCCCCCTCACACAGAGGGCCATTTTTCACCAACTTGCCTGTATCAGCGCTCCTAGAATCAGTTCCGCCTTTCTGTTTCTGTCCCTCTTTTCTCTATCCACGGCCGGCCCTCATCCATCATTTAAGGGGGAAAAGAAAGCATTGTTCTTTGCGTTTGTTCATTTGCTTTTACAACCTCCCTTGTATGTTAATCCTGCACATAAAGTCTTGAAGTTCAGTGGTGCGAAGGGAAAAGTCAATAATTCACTCTGACCCTCATTTATCCACATTAGCTGGCAACAAAGGAGATCTGTAAAATATGGCCATTATTGAGTTTTCAAATCAATTATAGGGTCTTTGGCAGGACAGAGATACCCCAGGTGAAGATGGGAAGTGGGGGGGAAATTGCTACTCTTGGAAATGGGTGACACATATGAAAAGTCCTGCTGGAAGGAGGAGGAGGAGGTTGGATTTATACCCCACCCATCACTACCCAAAGGAGTCTCAGAGGGGCTTACAATCTCCTTTCCCTTCCCCTCCCCACAACAGACACCCTGTGAGGTAGGTGGGGCTGAGAGAGCTCTCTCAAGGATTGCCCTTGAGAGAACAGCTCTGAAAGAACTTGTGACTGACCCAAGGTCACCAGCTGGCTGCAAGTGGAGGAGTGGGGGGATCAAACCCGGTTCTCCCAGATTAGAGTCCGCACTCCTAACCACTACACCAAACAGGCCAATGGCCCATCAAGTCCAGTATCCTGTTTCCCATAACTGGGTTGCCGACCTCCAAGTAGGGCCTGGAGATTTCCCAGAATTACAGCTCGTCTCTTGACTATGGCAATCAGCTCCCCTGGAGGAAATGGGAGCTTCCAAGGGTTGACTCCAGGCCATTATACCCTGCTGAGGTTCTTCCGCTCCCCAAGCCCCACCCTTCCCTAGCTCCACCCCTAAATCTCCAGGAATTTTCCAACCCAGAATTAGCAATCGTAGTGGCCACCCAGATGACTTCACAGACCCCACAAGTAGGGCAGGAAGGCAGTAGCCCTCCCCGGTTATGGAGCTCCTGAACAACTGCCACTGAGAGGTACACTGCCTTTGAACCTGGAGGTTCCATTTCACCCTGACAGGATCATAGAATCACAGCGTTGGAAGGGATCTCCAGGGTCATCTAGTCCAACCCCCTGCACAAGGCAGGAAATTCACAAATGCCTCCCACACACACACCCCCAGTGACCCTTGCTCTATGCCCCGAAGAGGGCACACACAAAAAAAACCCCTCCAGAATCCCTGGCCAAACTGGCCTGCAGAAAAAATGCTTCCTGACAGTTTGGTGTAGCAGTTAAGTGTGTGGACTTAACTGGGTTTGATTCCCCCACTCCTCCACTTGCAGCTGCTGGATGACCTTGGGTCAGTCATAAGTTCTGTCAGAGCTGTCCTTGAA
The DNA here is from genome assembly GCF_001447785.1 of Gekko japonicus. Taxonomy (NCBI): domain Eukaryota; kingdom Metazoa; phylum Chordata; class Lepidosauria; order Squamata; family Gekkonidae; genus Gekko; species Gekko japonicus. The sequence goes on along the minus strand of NW_015163734.1, from coordinate 98,175 downwards.
AAAGAGCCGTTTCTGTCAGAGCTCTCTCAGCCCCGCCTACCTCACAGGGTGTCTGTTGTGGGGAGGGGAAGGGAAAGGAGTTTGTAAGCCACTCTGAGACTCCTTTGGGTAGTGAAGAGTGGGGATATAAATCCAATCTCTTCTTCTTCTTCAAAGTGGAGATTGACATTTCCCTGGGCCTGTAAGAAAGGGCCACGAGAACGAAGCACTGATGCAACCCTTCCTGTGTCCTCCCTTCTCATGATCTGCCAAAATCCACAGAATCAGCATGGCTGTCAGATGGCCATCGAGCCTCTGCTTGAAAACCTCCCACGAAGGAGAGCCCACCACCTCCTGAGGAAGCATCAGAAGAAGAACCCCACTGAAGGTGATGAGCAGCCCATCCGCTGCACCTTCCGTTGTCCCACAATAGCCAACAGGATGCCCTCGAGAGTCCGGAGGAAGAGCACAGAGGCCAGGTCTTTCCCTTGATGTCGCCTCACTCAGCAGCTCGAATTCAGAGGCATACATAGAGCTGGAAGGACTCTCAGAGTTCACTTAGTCCAACCCCTGCACGCTGCAGGAAATTCACCGCTGCCCCCCCACACACACTCCTCCAGTGACCCCTGCCCTATGTCCAGAGGAAGGCGAAAAGCCTCCAAAGTCCCTGGCCCAATCTGGCCTGGAGGAAAATTCCGTCCTGACCCCCATGTAGAAGAAGAAGAAGAGATTGGATTTATACCCCACCCTGCACTACCCAAAGGTGTCTCAGAGCAACTGACAAACTCCTTTCCCTTCCCCTCCCCACAACAGACCCCCTGTGAGGTAAAAGAAGAAGAAGAAGAGATCGGATTTATACCCCACCCTGCACTACCCAAAGGTGTCTCAGAGCAACTGACAAACTCCTTTCCCTTCCCCTCCCCACAACAGACCCCCTGTGAGGTAAAAGAAGAAGAAGAAGAGATCGGATTTATACCCCACCCTGCACTACCCAAAGGTGTCTCAGAGCAACTGACAAACTCCTTTCCCTTCCCCTCCCCACAACAGACCCCCTGTGAGGTAAAAGAAGAAGAAGAAGAGATCGGATTTATACCCCACCCTGCACTACCCAAAGGTGTCTCAGAGCAACTGACAAACTCCTTTCCCTTCCCCTCCCCACAACAGACCCCCTGTGAGGTAAAAGAAGAAGAAGAAGAGATTGGATTTATACCCCGCCCTTCACTACCCAAAGGAGTCTCAGAGCGCCTTACAAACTCCTTTCTCTTCCCCTTCCCACAACAGACACCCTGTAAGGCAGGTGGGGCTGAGAGAGCTCTGACAGAAACTGTACTTTTTCAAGAACAGCTCTTATCAGAACTATGGCTTGCCCAAGTTCATCCAGCAGCTGCGAGTGGAGGACTGGGGAATCAAACCCGGTTCTCCCAGATTAGAGTCCGTGCACTTCACCACTACACCAAACTGCGATCAGCATTACCCTGGGCATGTAACAAAGGGCCTTGAGAGCATAGGGTCACCCCTTCCTGCCTCCCTCCATTGTATCTCATGAACACATGAAGCTGCCTTATTCTGAATCCGACCTTTTGTCGATCAAAGTCAATATTGTCTGCCCAGACTGGCAGCGGCTCTCCAGGGTCTCAGGCAGAGGTCTTTCCCATCACCTAGTGCCAGATCCTTTTAACCAGAGGAGCCCGAGATTGAACCTGGGACCTTCTGCATGCCAAGCGGAGGCTCTTCTGCTGAGCCACAGCCCCCATTTATGTCTCTCCAAGGTCTCAGGCAGAAGTCTTTCTCATCACCTAGTGCCAGATCCTTTTAACCGGAGGTGCCAGGGATTGAACCTGGGACCTTCTGCATGCCAAGCGGAGGCTCTTCCGCTGAGCCACAGCCCCCGTTTATGTCTCTCCAAGGTCTCAGGCAGAGGTCTTTCCCATCACCTAGTGCCAGATCCTTTTAACCGGAGGTGCCGGGGGTTGAACCTGGGACCTTCTGCATGCCAAGCAGATGCTCTTCCGCTGAGCCGCAGCCCCTCTAAATAGTTACTACTTAGAAACATTTTTGCTTAAGACCGAAAATAAAATCGCAAACCCCCAAATCTCTCCCCTTGACATTCACACAGTGCTTGTAAGATTCAAAGCCCTTTATACACATCACCTTGTTTTAAACCTCACAAGAGGGGGGGGAAGGGTTATTCGGGGTTTTATTATTACATTTTGCATATTATAAATCTGAATTGGTAAGCTGTGGTGGCTCAGTGGTTAAGACGCTGAGCTGAAGAGCAGAAGGTCGGTAGTTCAGCAGTTCAAGACCCGAGGGTCGCATGTCGGAGTGAGCTCCCGTCTCTGGTCCCAGCACCTGCCAACCTAGCAGTTCGAAAGCAAGAAATTGCAAGTAGATACATAGGTACCACTTCAGTGGGAAGGTAACAGTGTTCTGTGCACCTTGGCGTCTAGTCATGCCAGCCACGTGACCACGGAAACATCTTTGGACAGTGCTGGCTCTTCGGCTTGGAAACAGAGATGAGCACCGCCCCCTGGAGTCAGATTCGACTGGCTTTTGAGCAAGGGAATCCTTTACCTTTACTTTTGAACCAAAAGGGAAGGCGAGATATAAATATCTGGGTGAATAAATAAAACAACCTGGTAAGGTTGTTATCCCCAGACTAAAGACTGGACCGGCATACCAGGGGACGGCCTGACTCACAGCACGGTCTGTCCCATAAACAGAAATCGAGGACGTTACATAACCAAGAGCACTGATTTGACTACGAGACATTTATTTCATTTTATTTATTTCATTCAGTTTGTATCCTGCTCACCCCCTTAGGGCTCTGGGCGGCTTACATGTTTCAATTAACACAAATCCTAGCCTAGGGGCACATACAGATAGGGAAAGTAACAAGCCTACCAGGCACCCCTTTTGTAGCGGATCTTCGTTGTTGTCTTTCTTGCGGGAGATAGTCCGGCGGCATCCTCTCTGGCGCTGGTCTTTTGAAGTTGCGCTTTCCGGCTGTTGCGATTCCTTTTCCGGGCCTGGGCCCCTCGCACTTCCGCACATGCTCGCTGCGGCCTCTGTCCAGACTAGGCTCCGGCCTGCTACGACGCTCCGCCTCCCCGCTTGTTGGTCCGGCCTCCCACCGCCATACTTCTCCGCCGCCGCCGCTCATCGCTCACCGCTACACAAGGGACATGAAGAAGATGTAATACACGAGCGAGATCCATTGCAGTAACTTAACCAGCAGAGGCCGTAGCTCAGTGATCGAGCACCTGCCTTGTGTGCAGAAGGTCCCAAGTTCAATCCCCGGCATCTCCAGCTAAAAGGATCAGGCAGAAGAGGACATGAAAAGACGGAGGGCCCTGAGGTTGATAGGCCAGGCAAGACTGATCTCGTCAAATCTCAGAAGCTAAGCAGGGCCAACCCGGGCGAGTATTTGGATGGGAGACCTCCAAAGAATACCAGGGTCGGGACACAGAGGATGGCTATCAAGCCGCTTCTCTGAATGTCCTCCATGTCCCAGTAGGAGTCTCCAGAGGTCACCATGACTTCCAGGCACGGGCACACACACACACACACAAAAGCAAAAAGACTGGCAGTCTAGTCTAGCCCCCACACGTTCATGCTGGCTAAACAAAGTATGGAATCACTTCATTATGGGTAAAATGACAGATCGTCTACAAAACTCGGAACTCTACCCTAAACTATCTAACTTTGCGGAGAAATGGTTTCCGTTCCTGGAATTCATTGCAAATTTTGACCTCCGACCCCGCAACCCTGCGTATCTTAAACTGATCTATCTTTAATCTTTACTTTCTCTTGCAATGCCTCGTTGTATTCTAACATATGGTCACTGAGATCTGCTCGATCTGATTACTTGATTCGTCACCCATTTAGCATGAAAACTGTTTTTGCATGTAGTATTTGTACTATTACCTATCTTGAACAGCTGTACTACCAGCATTTCACTGAATATGCTTGTTAGGTTAAACTGTATTGAACTGACTTCTCGAAATGCTTTGTTACATTGCTATTTTAAGCTCTGGTCTAATTTATAAAATTAATAAAAATTAAAAAAATTAAAAAGCAAAAAGACTGAAGAAAGCCAAGGGTCAACGTTAGGTAGAATCCTGTGTTCATGATGGTATTCAACAAGTGAGTGACAAAACAATCTAACTGGGAGGGAGAGAAAGAGATAAGAGATAATCTGAGCACACAGAGACTTCGGAATGTTTTAGAGATGAAAAATACAGGAGGAACAAAGTTATCAGGCCAGGGAACGAATTCTCAGCAGTCGCCTTACCCAATATTCAGGAGCAATCATGCTTGAAGCCAAAAAATAAGGGGTATTTTTCTGTCCTCTGTTTCTGTGCCTGATCTAACCCAGGGCGCTTTTTTTTTTTTGGCACAGGCGAAATGTTAATGTTTTAGCACCACCTAATGGAGACAGGGTAGAAGGACATTTTGTGACGACGAATAAAACTGCCCACATTCAGTTAAAAAAGAGCGAGACTGCAAATCAACAGGCAAAGGTGTTTAATAAGCAATATGACTGCTCAAAGAATACGTGACAGCACAGTCATTTTCAGAATCGGGACCCAGTTTCAATCAGTTTCAAAATCGGGACCCAGCATGTTGTAGAGGGTAAGAGTGTCAGACTACTTGGGAATGTCCAGTCTGGAGAAGAGGAGGTGGAGGGGGGACAGGATGGCTCTCTTGAAATCTTTGAAGGGCTGTCACTCAGAGGAGGAGGGCAGGGAGCTGTTCCTGATGGCAGCAGAGGAGAGGACTCACAATTGCAGGTTTAAAGTAAGGGCGGAAAGATACCAGCTGGATCTGAGGGAAAACTTTTTGACAGTCAGAGTTGTGCAACAGTGGAATCAGCTGCCCAGGGAGGTGGTGAGCTCCCCCTCACTGGCAGTCTTCAAGCCACGGCTGGACAAACCCTTGTCAGGGATGCTCTAGGCCGATCCTGGTTTGAGCAGGGGGTTGGACTAGATGGTCTGTCTGGCCCCTTCCAACTCCGTTAGTCTATGATTCTATACTAGGACTTGGGAGACCCAGTTTTGAAACCTGAGTCTGGCATCAAAGCTTGCTAGGGGACTTGGGCGAGTCATGCTGTCAGCCGAAAGTTTTTGTCTTAGCTCAGGAAAGATGGCTCCAGAGCCAACTAATTTATGCAGCAGTCAAATCGCTTGCTCACAACTTTAATGCCAGTAGCTCACAAAGTAGAAATTCTGCTCACAAGACTCTACCATTTAGAGGGAACATTGCTTGGGAGACCCAGTTTCGAAACCTGAGTCTGGCATCAAAGCTTGTTGGGGGACTTGGGTGAGTCATGCTGTCAGCCTACATTTCCTCACAAAGTCGCTGTACGGATAAAATAGACAAAAAGAGAAGGGAGTGATCGGCTTTGGGTCTCCACTGGGGAGAAAGGTGGGATACAAACGAGGTAAAGAAATAAAGTTCAGTTCTACGGAAGTGGCTCTACAATGATGGAGAGCGATCAGATGGGGGTAAAGCGGTTACAACTGGTTCACTCAGGATACCACCACTTATGAAAGTGGTGGCAGATGTTCTACGTGTGAATGCCAGTAAGTACACCGATTCCAACCAGCACCTATACCGTTGTAAATGCCCCGTCTGAATGCACCCCGTGAGACAGGATGCTGGACTGGATGGACCACTGGTCTGATCCAGGAGGGCTCCTCTTATGTTCTTATCAGGGGAAGGCCTCAGCCTCTGTGCCCTGTTGTTGGCCCTCCAGAGGAACTGGTTGGCCACTATGTGGGACAGGAGGCTGGACTAGATTGACCACTAGGCTGATCCAGCAGGGCTCTTCTTAAGTTCTTATGAAGGCCTCAGCCTCTCTGCCCTGTTGTTGGACCTCTGGAGTAACTGGCTGGCCACTATTTGAGACGTGATGCTGGACTAGATGGACCCCTGGTCTGATCCAGCAGGGCTCTTCTGATGTTCTTATCAAGGGAAGGCCTCCGCCTCTAAGCCCTGTTGCTGGCTGTCCAGAGGAACTGGTTGGCCACTGTGTGGGTGCGTTCAGACAGGGCGTTTCAGCTGGCATAAATGGCACCGGTTCCAACCGGTGCAGTTTATGCCGGCTGAAATGCGATCACACTTACCTCCTGTCTGCAGAGCCCATCACTGTATTCCCGTTCACACACAGCGGGCGTCAACGGTGTTGTTGTTTTTTAACTCAGTTTGCGTATGCGCATAGGCAGCCATCCACAGAATGGTGATCTTCGTGCATGCGCAAAACACCCCGTCCCGAAAAGCATGCCCTGAAGAGAGGACTTACCTTTAAAGTTTAAAGACCAAACGGGCCTCCCTGAGGTACCGGACTCCTCTAAAACCTTAAACTAAGGACCTTTTTCTCTTTTTTTAAACAAACGCCGGGGCAAAACTTTGCCCAAGTGCATATCGCCGACCTAACAAAAAAAAAATGGTGGGCGAAAAGCAGAAGCCTCGGGCTTCCGAACGGAAGTGGCTCTACAATGATGGAGAGCGATCAGATGGGGGTAAAGCGGTTACAACTGGTTCACTCAGGATACCACCACTTATGAAAGTGGTGGCAGATGTTCTACGTGTGAATGCCAGTAAGTACACCGATTCCAACCAGCACCTATACCGTTGTAAATGCCCCGTCTGAATGCACCCCGTGAGACAGGATGCTGGACTGGATGGACCACTGGTCTGATCCAGGAGGGCTCCTCTTATGTTCTTATCAGGGGAAGGCCTCAGCCTCTGTGCCCTGTTGTTGGCCCTCCAGAGGAACTGGTTGGCCACTATGTGGGACAGGAGGCTGGACTAGATTGACCACTAGGCTGATCCAGCAGGGCTCTTCTTAAGTTCTTATGAAGGCCTCAGCCTCTCTGCCCTGTTGTTGGACCTCTGGAGTAACTGGCTGGCCACTATTTGAGACGTGATGCTGGACTAGATGGACCCCTGGTCTGATCCAGCAGGGCTTTTTGCTTCTTCTATATTCTACCTTTCACCCATCCTGGAACTCAGTATTACATAAAGAAGCTTCCCAGAAGATCTCCCATCCAAATCCAGACCTGTTTGTCCACCAAAAGTTCTCCTTCACATCCCTCCAGACCATACCACTGGACTGTTGCCCATTCAGGAGTCCATCTGCAGCCAATCAGGAAGCATTCACATTTTTTAAAAAGATCCTATCTTCTAATCAGGGAACTTTTTCGGGGGGGGGAGGAACTACAGTGATAGAACCAGGGCTTTTTGGGTAGAAAAAGCCCAGCAGGCATGCATTAGCATATTAGGCCACACCCCCAACAGCACATCCCATTAGCATATTAACCCACACCCCATGCCTTCCCTTGGCTTGCCCAGGCAAGCCAGCCCTTGGAGGGGAGGCAATTTAAACTGCCTTCCCTTGGCTTGCCCCGGCGCCCCACAGCTGCGGGGGACCCGGGCAAGCTGGCCCTTGGAGGGGAGGGGAGGCAGTTTAAACTGCCTTCCCTTGGCTTGTTGCCGGGGTCCCGTGGGGTGGGGGGGAGCCGGGAAAAGCCGGCCCTTGGACAGGTCAGGGAAGACACGGGGAGGCATTAAAATGCCTTCCTGATCCTTCCAGGGGGGGCCCTGGCCCGCCCACCTAAGAGTCGTCGGGGGGGTCACTCTCCAGGCCTTCCCTCTGTAGCCACGCACTCAGAGGTTTTGGCTGTAGTGGGCGTGGCTAACTCTGAAGCCAGCTGGAACTCCGTTCCTGTGTGTTCCTGCCCAAAAATAGCCCTGGATAGAACCATTCATCATACCCCATTAACAGTGCTGTCTCTTTAAGAGCATGCAGGCAGTGTGGGTGGAGCTATCAGGCTCCTCCTCCTACCAATCAGCATGGCATCAAGAAAAAAAGACTCTCTCTCCTAAGTTTCTTCTTGTTCTGTTATCTCTTGGCTCACCTTATTTTTTACTTCCATTGTAGGGTAACCATTTCGAAATAATAGCATAAGATTAGGTGGGACGCAATCCCTGAAAATATAGCTGGGCATCTGGCAGGTTCTTAAAAACATTATGCAGATTGTGCTCATTATGCAAATGGAGCTGCTTGTGCGTACAGTGTAAATATGCAGATGAGCAGCAGCTCCGGATCGGTTCTCCGGGTGGCCCCTAAGCGTTGAAACACCCCCCCTAAGAGAAGCCAGTTAAGAGGAAGTGAGCATATGCCCGGATTGCGGGCACACACCAATTCTCATTATAGCCCTTTGGAACCTTTTGTAACCGGATTTGGGGCTTAGCAAAAATCCGAACATGTTCTCCCCAGCCTGCATGATTTCAGCGAGAGCCATAATCTGGGGAAAACGTATCTCCAGTACATGTGTGTGCGTGAAAGAGAGAGATGGAGCGAGCGCAGTGTGGCTTCATTCCTCCACAGCTGTATGCCGCATTATGAATATGGTAAATGTTGCCATCTGGCTGACTCAATATCACCTGCCAAGAAGGAAGCCCGGCCATTAGCCAAGGAAGGGCGATTCATAACCAGCCGTTGGTTGGGGCCTCCTGAGGTGGTGCGTGCCAATTAAGGGGAAGTCATTAGACTTTAGTCCGAGCTCTTCCCTTCCTCCCCACCATGGAATCTATTAGAAGGAAAATCTTATAAAACATTTGCAAGCACTGTGTATTTCCCTTGTTGAGAATGCAGAGATGAAAGGGAAGGGAAGCGGATACGTACTCAAACACAAATCCGTTTAAGCATCTTCTGTTGTGGGCTTGTTCGGTGTAGTGGTTAGGAGCGCAGACTCCAATCTGGGAGAGCCGGGTTTGATGCCCCACTCCTCCACATACAGCTGTTGGTGTGACCTGGGGTCAGCTACAAGTTCTCTCAGAGCTGTTCTCTCAGGAGTAGTTCTCGAAAGAGCTCTCTCTGCCCCACCTACCTCTCAGGGTGTCTGTTGTGGGGAGGGGAAGGGAAAGGAGACGGTAAACTGCTCTGAGACGCCTTTGGGTAGTGAAGGGCGGGGTATAAATCCAATCTCTTCTTCTTGTTTTTCCCATCAAGTACATCTGGCCGCCTCTTTTCATCATTGCCTGTTAAAAGCAGTGTTGCAAGAAATAGGTTTTCATGCACATCTGCCTGGGACCCTTTCCAGTGGGGCTTCAGGCCTGGCTTTCAGACTGAGACAGCCCTGTTTGCTTTGGTTCACAATCTCCATTTACATCTGGATAAAGGCATGCCAGCCCTGTTGATCCTTCTGGATCTATCCGCGGCCTTCAGTACAGTAGACCATTTGCTCCTGATAGACCACCTTGCCTTTCTGGTGGTCAGGGGCACTTGCCATTCATTGGTTCTCCTTGTTCCTCCAGGGATACTCTCAGAAAGTCGCTACCGGGGTGGAGAAGTCTTCCCAACAAGACCTGAATTGTGGAGTCTCACAGGTTCCAATTCTCTCTCCGATGTTATTTAACATATATATATTTGTCATTTAACCTATATATGCGCGGAGTCTAATCTGGGAGAACCGGGTTTGATTCCCCACTCCTCCACTTGCAGCTGCTGGATGACCTTGGGCAAGCCATAGTTCTCTCAGAGCTGTTCTCTCAGGGACAGTTCTGGAAAGAGCTCTCCTCCTCCTCCTCCTCCTCCTCCTCCTCCTCTTCTTCTTCTTCTTCTTCTTCTTCTTCTTCTTCTTCTTCTTGCTGAGATCGCAAGGAGGTTTGGAGTTGGGTGCCATCAATAAGCAGCTGACGGCAGGGCTTTTTGCACTATCCCAGTGTCTGGATGCTGTGGTTCAATGGTTAAGGGGGAGCTGGCTGAAGCTGAATGCACATGAACACACATGAACACATGGAACTGCCTTATACTGAATCAGACCATCTGTCCATCAAAGTCAGCATTGTCTACTCAGACTAGCAGCAGATCCCCTGGGTCTCGGGCAGAGGTCTTTCACATCACCTACTGCCAGATCTCTTAACTGGAGATGCAAGGGACTGAGCCTGGGACCTCCTGCATGCCAAAGAGATGCCCTACCATCCAAGGTGGAGGTCACGTGGCTGGTGAAGACTGAGATGCTAGCTGGAGGGTCACTCCCGAGACTTGAAGGTGTCCAATTGACTGCTGTAGACTCTGTGAAGAGCCTCAAGGGGTGGTTGGATTCTGTGCTATCATTGGATAAAGAAGTGTCCATCTCAGCACAGTCAGCATTTTTTCACCTATGCCAGGCCCACCAGCTGGTTCCTTATTTGTCTGGGTCAGACTTTGCCACATTGATCCATGCAACAGTCACCTCCAGACTGGACTACTGCAATTTGCTCTACATAGTGCTACCCTTGGAAACACTTCAAAAACTGCAGGTGGTCCAGAATGCAGCTGCCAGGTTGCTGACTGGAACATGATGGTCAGCTCATATCACTCCAATTCTGCGGCAGCTGCACTGTCCTTTAATGGTCTGGGACCCTCATACTTACACAACCCCCTCTCCCATTACAACCCCGTGTTTCCTTCAATCATCGTCTAGGGCGGGGATGTCAAATATGTGTCCCATGGGTCAGATCAGACCCTCGGAGGGCTCCTATCCAGCCTGCGAGGAACTGGCTGTCTCCTGCTTCCTTCTCCAGTTCTGCTGCTGCTGCATCACAGCTTGCTTTACCAGGCTCTTTCGGTCACACAGGAGAGATAGATAAGCAAGCTTTTGTTCCCTGCACTGGCTGAGACTCCTCCCCCTCCTCCACCCAGGGGGAGGGAGGGAACAAGCCAGAGTTTGCTTCCTGGCTAGGCTGCCTCAATATCACAGGAGACAGACAAGTCTTTCCTCCCCTCTGTTGGCTGAGGCTTCTCCCTTTCCTCCTGTGTTGCTTCACTCAACTGCCTTAATCACACAGGAGAGATACAAACCACCTTTAAGACCAACAAAGTTTTATCCAAGATATGAACTTTTTGCCTTGCTACACAGAGAGAAAGATTGAGTGTGTGTTTTGTTGGGATAGGTATTACCTGGGCTTTCCTGGGTGGAACTGGGTTCCCCTCCTCTTTCTCACTGTATTCATGCCCTCATGATCCAGCCTTCCTCTGTAGGAAAGCAATGTGAACTATTTAGATGTGGAATAACAACAAGCCAGTGAGGTGGATTAGGTTGAGAGAGTGTGTCCAGACCAAGTTCACCTAGCACATTTCCTTTGTAACAACATAAGAACATAAGAGAAGCCAATGTTGGATCAGGTCAATGGCCCATCCAGTTCAACACTCTGTCACACAGTGGCCAAAAATACCAGGTGCCATCAGGAGGTTCATCAGTGGGGCCAGGACACTAGAAGCTCTCCCATTGTTGCCCCCCCCAAGCACCAAGAATACAGAGCATCATTTTCCCCAGAGATCCTATCTATACTTTGTGGCTAATAACCACTGATGGATCTCTGCTCCATATGTTTATCTAATTCCCTCTTGAAGCCATCCATGCCTGTAGCAACCACCACCTCCTGTGGCAGTAGGCTGGGGATTTTGAACCTAGACTTCCCAGATAGTAGGCTAATACTAACCACTATACATTGCTTTCTCTCTGTTCTTACAGTGCCTCATAGAAGTTGTAGTTATGTCTCTGGGGATGTCCCGGTTCCGACCGGGACCTCGGGGAGCTAAGGGAGCTCCCAGAGCCATCGGGAGAAGAAGGGAGTCCCCCAGGAAAGCAGCGGTCGACACTTACCCAAAGAGTTCGGAGTGGATCCAGCCAGAGCCCACGAGGGCAGGAGCAGGCGGGGGCAAAGAGCGTGTGCGGCGACAGCCGAGAGGAGGACGGGAGGGACGCTCTGACACGGAAGCGGCCAGGACCGAGCATTAACAACCCTATGGGCCGGGCGCGCCCAAACGCACATTCTACGGCTCGGAGACCAATGGCTCGTGCGAGTGAGGAGGAGAGACCAGGCGACAGAGCGGAACATCCCGCACTCAGGGGAGGGGCCACAGGTTGGATAGGAAGGGCAGTGGCTCCGAGCCCGGCGTCAGTGCATTTAAAGGAGGGAGGAGCCTGGGAAGGGAGGGCGGAGAACGCCGAGGGGGTAATAAAAGGAGTGTTAGAGGAAGCCGATGAGGAGTTTGTCGTGGGCTGGCTCGAGTACTGAAGGGGAGAGAGAGAGTGAAGGAACTCAGGGAAGAATCGCAGAAAGCCAGGCTCCACGAACGGGGAAAGCCCGGTTGACGCAACCCATTGGCTCCCCGGTATCTGAGGTCGACTCTAACCCCGAGAGCTACCCTTCCTCGCCACTCTATCTCCTTTCCTGGGCGCCTCTCGCCCCTCCGTACCAACCTTGCGTGGGAAAAGACTCGGGAGGAGAGAAGTCTTAGGCTTCCAGAGACGTCCCTTTTCAAACCAACACGGCAACGGGCGGTTCTCCCTCTCTCAGGACAACAGGGCGTGACGGGGAAGACTATAGTTTTGTAAACAAGCATATAGCCCTCAGTCTGTGTCAGGATGCCTTCTCCAAATCCAAATCCAAATACCTTTATTGGCATAAAAGGATGCCTTCTCATGTTCTGGACTAGCACACAAAGCAATTTATGTACAAAAGCTCAAAATGCCCAGTCATTGCATGTTTTCCCCTGGGTCCCAGGCTCAGAACACTGAGCATGAAATTTCTGTAACGAATGTCAATAAATCAAAAGTAGGTCTGCAGCTTACAGATACACACCTGAACAGCATACTCAAGATTGCTACTGCACAGGCATTTCGATGCAATAATTCAGCGCAAAAGGCGTCAGTTACCAGACACTGTTAAATAAACAAAATGTTGTAAGAGTGCTAGTGTTTTAAGTATATTTTATTTAAAGTTTAAAAAATCTTTATTTTTATTTCTTTTCTTAAATTTCTACCCTGCCCTCCCAGCCAAGGCCGGCTCCATGTATCCTTTATAAAGTTTATATCTCCGCTACCTGGCCAGCCCAACAAGGTTCTCATTTATGTCAGACCCGGCCCTCATAACAAATGAGTTTGACACCGCTGGTCTAGGGGCCTCTTGCAGGTGCCCCAGGGTGGCTCAGCTAGCTGTCACCAGGGGAAGTGCCTTTAATAAATGTTAAAATTCTGCCATTCCGAAGATGGGGAGTGTGAAGAAATGCATTTTTTTTTCCCTTTGGAGGTTTGAAATGAGCAAAACCGTCACTCTGAGTTTTAAAGGGGGGGGTTCCCTCTCTCTCTGGGCAAAGAAGAAGCAGGAAGGGGGGGGGGAGGCAGTCCAATTGCTTTCCAGTTTACCTTCATACAAATGTTAATAGATCTAGCAGGAGAGATAATGGGTGGGACAAATTCTCCTCCCCTTCACCAAGCAGGGGACAGAGATTTGAAGGACTTTAGACTAGAAAGGCTCCAGTAAGAAGCTCCCGGAAATGCTTCTCTGACCTGGCCAGTGGGTGGGGGAAAGTGACAAAACTCAGGGGAGCAAGGAGGAAGGACTCTTTTATGCTGGGTTCATAAGTGCAGACAGAACTCTTAACTGACGCAGCCATTTGACCATGTGCTCCCCTGAAGATAAGGGAACTCGGCAGAGATTTGCAGCTCCCTAAACTAAAGGACCCTGTCCTATATTTTAACACCTGATAGAGCATGTATAGCGACAGGGATAGAGGATTTGCATTTTACCAATTTCTTTTGAATCCCTTGCTCAGTTTGGTGCTGTGCTAAACCTATGCTTCTGAACATTTTCTTTTTAATAAATACCTTATAACTTTTGATGCTGATAGTGGTTCTCTGTACCACATAGACCTCCACCATCACAGACATGCTATTTTAAGAGGAGTGCCAGAGGAAAGCAGTCAGTTAGCAAGTGGCTGATCCTCCAGGTGCTCACAAGGCAGTCAACTGTCCCCGTGATTACCAGGCACTGGCGGGAAGATGGGAGTTCTGACACTTCTAGCAGGCAAGTCCTACAGAAGTCAGATGGTGGTAGCGGGCTACCCAAGAGAGAAAGAAAATCCCCTCCAGGTGGCAGGGCGGAGTAGGTCCTGCAGGCCAGAGCAGGACAATTCCGTCACAGAGAGGACCAGATTCAGATGTAGGAGGAGAATTGGATTCAGTTCCCCACACACCACTCTTAATCTGGGAAGGGCCAAGGGTAGAGCATATGCTTTGCATTCAAAAGATCCCAGGTCCAATCCCCAGCATCTTCGGTTAAGAGGATCAGGTAGCAGATTAGATGAAAGGTCTCCACCTGTGACTCTGGAGAGCTGCTGCCAGTCAGAGCGGACAATACTGACCTTGACCGACCAGTGGTGTGACAACACTCACTTTGATAGACTAACAGTCTGACTTGGTATTAAGGCAGCTTTATGTGCCCACCCAGCGGTCCGAAAGCCTGTATGGGCAAGTAGGTAAATGGGTACCTGCTCCTTACGAGCGGGGGGCACCTTTCCTCCGTGATCAGTGTCAAAAAGCAGCAGCAATGGTGTTGAATCGAAGACAATAAGGCGAAGATGGCGGCGAAGCGGTGAGCCCGAATACGGAGACCAGTGCCTGGAGAGCATGACGTGCAACAAAGACTGGAGCCGATTGGACAAAGAGTCGAGCTGCCTCGTTCGTGTTCTGTGGGGGCCATCTGCTGGAAAGGAGCCGCTACTGCAGAGAATCCGTACTTCAACACTGGACATCTGCGCCCTTGAGGAAAAAAGAACCACCATCGAATCCACCGCCGAATCCAAGAAAGACCCTGCTGTTAGGTGCCTAGTTAGGAAAAATACCCTCCCCTCCCCATTGTACTCCTAGCTTAGATTAAAAAAATTGTGTGTCTGTAAACCGCTCTGAGCCTCATGGATAGGGCGGTATATAAATCGCAAATGTAATGTAATGCAATGTAATGTGGCCCAGCCCTGCCAAACAGATCATTAGTAGGGATGAATTATAGTAGGGTTTCATAGGCGTTGTTCACATGACATAGCTATCCATGACAAAGAACACGGAACTGCCACTAAAAATGGAAGCTTCTGTGTTGCGTTCTCCTCTCTTCTTCTTGGTGATTGTCCCGTGGCCCAACATCATTATACTCCGCATTTCCCCCACTCCCACTCAATATCATTGTCTGTAGCTGCTGTCAAGGAAATGACATCATGGGCTGCTGAATTGGGAGTTATGCCAGTGGAGGAGGAGAGACTTGACGCAGGGCTGTCATTTTCGGCCGCAGCTGTGTGCTCTTTTCAGCTCTACGTTCAAAATATAACAGAGGAGCTGACCTCATAATACAACTCCTGGTGCTGAAAATAAAGGGGGGATGTAGTACCTGAAACAAGCCACTGGGTGGCTCCCGAGGACTTTATAGATCGAAGACATCCAGTATGCCCTTTTCATCGCCAGTGAAAACTTTTCTCTGGCCAAAAATAATTTCCAGTGAAAGAGCCAGTGAGCTTCATAACAAGGACATGAAGTTTCCCCCAATATAGCCCAGTAAATAGCTTTTGAAGCATCACTAGTTTATCCTCAAATAGCTGTTGCAGCCTTTTGGTGATGAAGGAGGAGGAGGAGGAGGATTTATACCCCGCCCTTCACTCGGAGTCTCCGATCAGTTTACAATCTCCTTCCCTTCCTCTCCCCGCAACAGACACCCTCAGAACAGCTCTGAGAGAGCTGTGACTGACCCAAGGTCACCCAGCTGGCTTCATGTGGGGAATCAAACCCAGTTCTCCAGATAAGAGTCCATCGCTCTTAACCACTACACCAAACCTTTAATATATATTAATGTATGTTAACCACTACATCAAACTGGCTCTTCAATTAAGTGAACAGACATCAGGATACCACAAATAAGGGCACTATAATGGGACTGATGCAGAAGAGTACCCTGGTGGGTCGTGCTCCCCCCCCCCCATCACCCAGTATTAAATGGCAAGAACAGCAGTCAAGCAGATACAAGAAAGGGAAAGCTAAGTAGTCTGTTTGTTTGTTTGTTTATGTAATTCATTTATAACCCGCCTTTCTCCCCAACGTGGACCCAAGATGGCTTACATTCTCTTCTCTCCTCCATTTTTTTTTCTGCACAACAACCCTGTGAGGTAGGTTAGGCTAAGAGTGTGTGGCTGGCCCAAGGTCACTCAGTGAGCTTCCATGGCATAAGTGGGGATCCGAACCTGGGTCTCCCAGAACCTAGTCTAGTACTCTTAACCACTACACTCTGTAGCAGGGTCAGCATCAGGGATCAGCATCATTGGACAGTCGCCAGGCCTTGAGCACGCCACGAGACCACACTGCCCAACTCTGAACGTAACAGTATTCCATTACCTTGCCTTGTATCTCTGGATGACAATTGGATACGTTCCTCTTGGAAGGACGGCCCAGCTTGAGATCACCCTGTTCATGACACTGCATGGTTCCCCACAGCGCCACGGCCACTGTTGGCACTGCCTCCTCTTTCTCTGCCTTCACACGGTGCAGCCCTAGTTTGCTAATCTGGCAACACCAGTTTAGCACTATAGAGAGTAGTTCCGCGTACTATGAGTTACTGGTGGCCCGCTTTGTGAAACTTTATAACATTCTTTCAGTTCTTTGCAACAATTTGGAGTGGATGTAAAAGCTGACTGAAGAACTCAGATATTCTGAACTTGATGAAGATATCCAAAACGAAGAGAATAATCCGGAGACTTCGATGAAGGAAGGAAAGCTAGACACAGTCAATTTTGCACTATGCCCTGTATCTTTATTTGCTTAATGAAAACCTTCTAGGTTATATTAGCGTTATTGTACACAGTTGTTTTCTGCCATGATTCCCTTCGCTGACTGTGTGGTCTTTCTGCTGCCTAGCTTGCTCTTGCCATTTGCCAAATGGAGGGGCCCCAATTCTCCCAAGGGAGACTGCCACCATTGCCCCAGAGGGCGGAATACGCTGCAGAGTTTTCTCCTTGCTACTGCCACAACCATGTCCGGTTTGGCAGGGCTACTGAGAGGGGACAACAAAGGGGATGACAGCCCAGGACCAATGTTCCCTCTAAGCTGTGGAGTCTTGTCTGCTTAGCTTGCTCTCGCCATTTGCCAAATGTAGGGGCCCCAATTCTCCCAAGGGAGACTGCCGCCATTGCCCCAGAGGGCGGAATAAGATACAGAGTCTTCTTGCTACTGCCAGAATCATGTCCGGTTTGGCAGGGCTATACTTACACTAACTCAGCTTAGAGGGAACACTGCCCAGGACACGGGGGGGGGGGAATCATAGTGCTTGGAAGGTGGGTTGCCATCCCCCCAATGGGGGCAGGGGTTCCCCACTTTGGGGGGCTTAATCTGCCAGTGGCCAGCTGGCCAGCAGGGGGAGCCCCACCTCCAGAGAGCCCCATCCCACCTGACGTGCCTGGCAGGATGACGTCACCCGGAGGTGACTTCATCAAGCCGGGCACATCATACGGGGGGTGCTCTAGCATTTGGGGGGGAACTTTATGGTGAGAGGTTTTTGCCCAGATGCTAGAGTGTCCCCTGCTCAATGTGCCCAGCACAATGACGTCACTTCCGGTGATGTCAAAAGACTCCCAAGACTGGAGCCCCCTGCTGGCAGCAAGGTTAAGAACTGGCAACCCTACCTGGAACTCATATGATTTTCTTGCATTGGATATTTGGGCTGGGCTTGCCAGGTCCTCCCTGGCCACTGGAAGGGTTGGGGGAGCAGGATTGCCAGATCCAGGTTGAGAAACTCCTGGAGATTTGGAGATGGCACCTGGGGAGGACAGGGACCTCAGTGGAGTACAATGCCACAGAGTCCACCCTCCAAAGCATCCATTTCCTCCATAGGAACTCTGTAGTAGGCTTGCCAAGTCCCTCCAGGGGGCGGGGAAAACCCTGCCCCAGAGGCCCATTCCCCGCCGCTGGCGGATTGGGCCCCGGGGGGAACCCCACCCCAACGTGCACATCACCCGGAAGTGACGCGACCATGCCGGGCACGCTGGGGGCGGGGCCACAGTCATCCGAGGGAAAACTCTATGGGAAAACTCGTGTTTCATACGCCGGACGGGAGTCCCCCGCTCCGGAGGAATTTACACTTGACAACCCTAGTCTGTAGTCTGGAGATGAGCTGTAATTTCAGGGGATCTTCAAGTCCCACCTAGGAAGCTGGCATTATTTTAGGTGCTGAGGTCTACATTTGGAGAGGGGCCTAGAGGGAATCATTGACTGAGGCCTGTGAGGGAATCATTCAGAGGCCTATAGTGATTTAGCAGCCCTGCATTCTGATCCTTCCTTACCCTTAGTGTGGTACTGTGAAGTCCTAAATGGAGCCGATCCTTTCTATCCTTTCAACAGGCTTAAGAAGCTGTAACTCTGATTAAAGTTTATGCGTGGTGGATTCAGGTCAAACCGTCCCAAAATACTTTGCTGAACACATCGTGAATGTGTGGAACTCATTGCCATGGGTTGAAGTGATGCCTGCTAGCAATGATGGCTTTAAAGCTAGGTGAGACAAATTCCTGGAGATGTCCATTAATGGTTTTGAGCCACAGTGGCCGAATGAGACTTCCATGTTTAGGGGCAATACATCTCTGAATACCAGTGGGGGGGCAGCAGCTGGGGACACTTTGGCTTCTGTGCCCTTTTATTAGCCTTTGGGGACATCTGGAAGACCACTACGGGAAACAGGAGGCTGGACTAAATGGACTGTTGGTCCAATCCAACAGGCCCCTTCTTAAATTTAGCTGGATTTCAGCAGCAATTCCAACCATGACTTGACCAGGAAAGTCAAGTGTTATGTCCTCCTTGATGTAGTAATGTACGGTAAGCCATTTTCAAGAGGTGGTGGTCTATACTCATCCTCACATGTTTCGAAGGGGATCACCTGGTCAGGCTCAGGAAACTTGCTTGCTACCCATCACTAGAAGAAACCTCTATCATAGCAGTCCCCAACCTGGTATCCATGAATGCTATGGAACCTGCCCACACCTTTCCTGGTAGCCACCAGGAGTTTTTAGAAAGTGAACAGGGTGGGGTTGCCAGGTCCCCGTTGGCCACAGGCAGGGGGCAGGGATATATGGTTTCCAGCTCCAGGTTGTGAAACTCCTAGAGATTTGGGGATGGAGCCTGAGGAGGACAGGGACCTCAGTGGGGTACAATGCCACAGGGTCCCACAGCATTCATTTTCTCCAGAGGAACTGATCTCTGTAGTGTGGGGATCAGCTGTAATTCCTGGAGATCCTCAGACCCCCCACCTGGAGGCTGGTGTCCCTAGGGCAGAGACAAGTAGGACTCTGTCTTGCCTAGCAGGGCTTCTGATTGGCCATTGGCGATCTGATTGGTGGAGCGAAGTAAAAAAAAGCAACCGCAGCAGCTACCCTCAGGGCACAAAGATCTTCACTGTGTGACTGAAGTGGGGTTGCCATCTCCAGGTTGAGGACTCTCTGGGGATTTGGCAGGTGGAGCCTGAAGAGGGCGGGGTTTGGGAAGGGACTTCAAGTGGGCATAATTGCATAGAGTCTATCTTCCAAGGCAGCCATTTTCTCCAGGTGAATTGATTTTTTTCACCTGGAGATGAGTTGTAATCCACTACCTGGAGGTTATGAGAGCCAGTCTAGTGTAGTGGTTAAGTGCGCGGACCCTAATCTGGGAGAACCGGGTTACGGCCAGTTTGGTGTAGTGGTTAAGTGTGTGGACTCTAATCTGGGAGAATTGGGTTTGTTTCCGCACTCCTCCACTTGCACCTGGCTGGATGACCTTGGGCAAGCCATAGTTCTGTCAGAGCTGTTCTCTCAGGGACAGTTCTGGAAAGAGCTCTCTCAGCCCCACCTACCTCACAGGGTGTCTGTTGTGGGGAGGGGAAAGGAAAGGTGGGTGGAGAAGCTGGTAGTTTTCACGGCCAGTTTGGTGTAGTGGTTAAGTGTGTGGACGCTAATCTGGGAGAATTGGGTTTGTTTCCGCACTCCTCCACTTGCACCTGGCTGGATGACCTTGGGCAAGCCATAGTTCTGTCAGAGCTGTTCTCTCAGGGACAGTTCCGGAAAGAGCTCTCTCAGCCCCACCTACCTCACAGGGTGTCTGTTGTGGGGAGGGGAAAGGAAAGGAGATTGTAAACTGCTCTGAGACTCAGAGTGAAGGGCTGGGTATAAATCCAATCTCTTCTCTTCTCTTCTTCTTCAAGCATAGGAAGAATTGCAATGCATTAATACAAGTCAAATATATAGGAAGACACTGCAATAAGACACTAATTATTTACTGACTTTCCAATATTAATTACAAACATATATTTTGCAGTATTTTTACAACAGGTAGGTTTATCATGTGTGTTATAAAATAATAGAAACAAGGCGAATCCGAAAGAGCAAAAACTTGAACGTGGATCATCAGTTAGTGAAAACAGCATCTAAACATCAAGGAAGAACTCTTGTTCATAGAGGAACCATCAAATTGCAGTGTCTTCCTATATTTTTGACTACCTGGAGGTTGGCAACCCTAGACTGAAGGTAAGTTGTGTACGTGCAAGAAAACATTTTAAACCAGTGTGTCCATTTTAACAGGCACCCTGTCAAAGCAGGGCTTCGGCTTGAAATGCTGAAAAGCTCCCGCTAGAATCATGCGTCACGCCACTCCCTGACATTTTTCGGTTGGTTCTGCCTCACACGGTGGCCATTTTGGTGTAGTGGTTAAGTGCGCGGACTCTAATCTGGGAGAACCGGGTTTGATTCCCCACTCCTCCACTTGCACCTGCTGATGTGACCTTGGGTCAGTCACAAGCTCTGGCACAGCTGTCCTTGAAAAAGAGCAGTTTGTGTTAGAGTTCTCTCAGCCCCACCCAACTCACAGGGTGTCTGTTGTGGGGAGGGGAAGGGAAAAGGAGTTTGTAAGCCGCTCTGAGACTCCAAGTGAAGGGTGGGGTATAAATCCAATCTCTTCTTCTTCTTCTCCTTTGTGGTTGCGCCCACCACCCTGTGCCAGAATTCCAGAGGTGCCCCCATGCTCAAAAAGGCTGAGGACCTCTGCTGTATTTCGATCACCGCAGAACCACGGCCTTTGTTACGGCTCCGCAGCTTTTGTTTCGCAAAGGATTTCACGAGAACGCTGACCTTTCTCTCCTGGAAAAGGAATCTCGATAAAATGGCTGTTTAATGACTCGCTTTGGATGACGAAGAGACACGGAAAGAACATTTGAGCAGCAGCAACCAGGAGGAGGAGGGGCTACACCAGAGGGCAAGTTGGATCCTCTCCGCCAGCTCTTGCCGAACGGGAGCTGCAACCCTGTGCCGTCCCACTATGGAGAGACACTACATAGACGATGAGGGGGTTGGAACACTCTCCCCGAGAAAAGGCTGAAGAGTCTGGGACTTTTCGGTTTAGAAAAGAGACAACCAAGGAGGGACAGGATAGAGGTTTATGAAATTGTGCATGAGGTGAACAGAGTCGACAAAGCGAAATTTTTCTCCCTCTCCCAAAACGCTACAACTCAAGGGCATCCAAGGAAGCTGATGGGCAGTAGGTTCAGGACGGACAAAAGGAAAGACACCGGTTTGGTGTAGTGGTTAGGAGCGCGGACTCTAAAATCCAAGAGAACCGGGTTTGATTCCCCACTCCTCCGCATGCAGCTGCTGCTGTGACCTTGGGTCAGTCACAAGTTTTTCAGAGCTGTTCTCTCAAGAGCAGTTCTCTCTCAGCCCCACCTACCTCACAGGGTGTCTGTTGTGGGGAAGGGGATTGTAAGCCGCTCTGAGACTCCTCCGGGTAGTAAAAGGTGGGGTATAAATCCAAGCTCATCTTCCTCCTCTTTACATAGGGATTAGAATGTGGATTTCGCTGCCAGAGGATGTAGTGATGGCCACATGAATAAACAGCTTGAAAAGGGGGTTCGATAGATTCATGGAGGACAAGTCGATCAATGGCTACTATACAGAGAAACCACTGTGACGAACGGCTGCTCAACTATGTATAAAATATTATATGTTTAATATACGACTATAGTGCTATAGAAGGAGCTGCAGTGGCTCAAGTGGTTAAGACGCTGAACTGCAGGCTGTGGAAGGTAGTTCAGCAGTTTGAGACCCGGGTGCCGCATGATGGAGTGAGCTCCCATCTCTAGTTCCAGCCCCTGCCAACCTAGCAGTTCGAAAGAAATTGCAAGTAGATAAATAGGTACCACTTCGGTGGGAAGGAAACAGCGTTCCGTGCGCCTTGGTGTTTAGTCATGCCGGCCACATGACCATGGGAACGTCTTCGGACAGCGCTGGCTCTTCGGCTTTGAAACGGAGATGAGCACCGCAACCCTAGAGTCGGATTCGACTGGCTTTCGAGCAAGGGAACCTTTACCTTATAGTGCTATAGACCCATACAAAACAAGTTGAAACCTAGGTGCCCGTCATGATTTCTGGATTTGTGTTACAAAAACAGTCTTATTGATGTTAATATAGGTCCATAGCACTATAATCATATATTAAATGTATAATATCTTATACATAGTTGAGCAGCCATTCGACACAGCGGTTTCTCCGTTTCTATTGCTATGCACTGTGATCCTGTGTTATTTGGTTACTTTTGAACAACGGCTACTAGCCATGGTGACTGAGGGGAACCTCCCCAAGCCAGGAGGCAACATCTTACTTGGGTAAGACTGGAATCATTGTGGGGCGGGGCTCTTCTTGTAGCAGGAACTTCTTTGCATATTAGGCGACACACCCCTAATGTAGCCAATCCTCCAAGAGCTTACAGAGCTCTTCTTACAGGGGCTACTGTCACCTCTTGGAGGATTGGCTACATTAGGGGTGTGTCACCTAATATGCAAAGGAGTTCCTGCTACAAAAAGAGCCCTGGGAGGTATAACTTCGGTGGGAAGGTAACAGTGTTCCGTGCGCCGCGGCATTCAGTCATGCCAGCCACGACCACGGAATCGTCTTCGGACAATGCTAGCTCTTCGGCTTGGAAATAGAGATGAGCACCGCCCCCTAGAGTCGGATTTGACTAGTTTTTGAGGAAGGGAAACCTTTACCTTTTTAAAGAGGTAACGGAGCTAAAGAGTGACGTTTTTTAAAAAAAATGAAAGCTGGGAATTCTGAGGAACTTGTCGCTTTGTGGCAGCAGATCGTCATGTTGTAGCACTGTAATAAATACTGGTTTTAAAATTTTAAAAAACCACTGTTCCATGGTGTAGCAGGGAACTGGCAGTCAACGTAGGGGGGAGCTGAGACAAGAAAAGTGTGGGGGAAACTGCCACGTGGACACTCAATTGCTGCTCTGCATTGGCTGCATCAACATGAGCTACGTACGTGGAGAACCAGCCAATGAGAAGCAAACTGGGGAATCACCTCAGAGAGGAAAGGAAGGGATTGGAAGATGTATGGAAGCCCACAGACCAGTTATGATCTCTTAAACCACGGCTTAAGCAATAAGCAGTATTCTATTGACACTGTACTATGAATATACAAACGTATCCCTTTGAAGTACAAAGCACCTTAAAGTTTTCCGCAATTTCTCATAGACTTTAATGAACATAACTTAATTACCGAATTATATCTTATACACAAGACAACTCGACAGCATTTCTTCCCATGCCTTGACGCGTTCGTGGAGGAAGCCCACCAGAATTCATGCAAATGTCATCAACAGAACTAGTCCAGTTTGATTTCTGTCCCCAGTAATTTGCAAATCGTTATCATTTACTCGTCTCAGGATCGCTGTTTGCAGTATCCTCGGATACATTGTTAAATACGTGGGAGGGAGTGGTGGTCAAAGGGTCTACTCTAGAGCAATCTGTCTGAGGAGCTAGGTTTTAGTAACAGCATGGATGGGTAGATCCGTCGTTTTTCTGGCTTCGATGAACTTTGCTCTCGTTCCCGTGTCTTCAAACAAAAACTCCAGCCGATGCTCAGTATACGAAGGGGTCGGGAAATGAGTTTACACGA
The DNA here is from genome assembly GCF_001447785.1 of Gekko japonicus. Taxonomy (NCBI): domain Eukaryota; kingdom Metazoa; phylum Chordata; class Lepidosauria; order Squamata; family Gekkonidae; genus Gekko; species Gekko japonicus. The sequence continues at coordinate 74,417 of NW_015163734.1, read as the reverse complement.
CGAGAACTGATGGACAGGGGTGGGGCTTTTTACTCAGTCCCCTACAATTAGTCATGGCTGCTTTAGAAATACAGCGCCTGTCGCATACGGAGAACGCCAGACGTCTCTATCAGTTGCACTGGCCTATGGTTAATCGAAAAACCGGTAAATCGAAAATTCGGTCCTGAAGAACACGACCGCAGAGTTATTACATTCTGTAAAGAGTAATATCCAGAGGAATTAAATATTTATGTTTTATGGTGTACAGTAAACTTAATGACGGAGGCGGTATGCCGGGAGCATAGTTCAGAAGCAATAGGCTATGACGCTTGGGGGGGAAAACAAGGATGTGCTTAATTGGTACTGGCATACCACACCCGACGTCATGAAAATTGTTAGCTCTGTGAAGATCCCGTCTTTCAGTGTATTGTATAAATAGTAAACTCACACACCCTTACCCAGCAAGGGAGATCCATAGGTGGAAGCAGGCATGCGCAACCGAATGCAGTTGCATGTATCTCCATGCTCATCTGGAGCCCATTGGTGCTGGATGTGTCTTTTAATGTGGGTGCACACCCGAACCCAGAACAATAGTTACTGTGCATGATTCAGAGCCGGATCAGGGCCAAGAGGTATCCTGAGTTGAGTTGCCTCAACAGAAGTATCCAAAGTCTTGTTGTTTCAAGCCACGGGTCCCCAACGTGCTGCCTCTGGGCACCGTGGCACCCGCCAACACCTTTTCCAGAGCCCGCCAAGTGTTTTTAGGAAGTGGGCGGGGCCAGGTAGGATTCTGATTGGCCACGGGAGATTGGATTGGCTGTGCAGATTTCTTTTTTAAAATGTTGCTTGGGCAGCAGCTGCCACCACAGAACAAGGATCTGCACTGTTACTGAAGTTAAGCTGTGGCAATTGTTTTGTGACTGGCTCCGCCTCCTGCGGCAGCCATTTTGTTTCTGCACCCACCAATCCATGCCAGAAACGCAAATATGCCCACAGGCTCAAAAAGGTTGGGGACCCGCTTCAAGTAGAGGAACCTCTACTCAAGTAGAGGAACCAACAAGTACAGCACGCTTCAAAGGGCCCTTGTAATTCCTCCCCTTTCACACTCTTTGATCTATTTCATCCAATCCCTGCCCTTCACAGCTTTGTTAACTCTTCATCCCGCCTTCAGAAGGAGAGACTGGGTTTATACCTTCACTCGAAGTCTCAGAGCGGCTTCCAATCTCCTTCCACTCCTCACAACAGACACCTTGTAAGGTAGGTGGGGCTGAGACAGCTCTGACAGAACTGCTCGTGAGAGAACAGCTCTGAGAGAACTTGTGACTGACCCAGGGTCACACCAGCAGCTGCATGTGGAGGCGTGGGAAATCAAACCCGGTTCTCCCAGATTAGAGTCTGCAGTCTTAACCACTACACCAAACTGGCTCTCTCAAGGGGTGCCGTACTTTAAAGGTGATCCCACAGGGCACTCCCTCTGTGCCAGTAGTATAAAAGACATTTTCAGGATCTTGGGGAAGTCAGAGACAAGCGCCCCAGGATGAGATTCCCTAAACATCTGACGAATTAATAATCCATCCCTTTCCTAGTATTCCATGGTTCATTCCCACAGGAACATACATGAAGCTGCCTTAATACTGAATCAGACCCTTGGTCCATAAAGATCAGTGTTGTCTGCTCAGACTGGCAAGAAGCTCTCCAGCATCTCAGTCAGAGGACTTTCACATCACATCACCTAGTGCCTGGTCCTTTTAGCTGGAGATTGAACCGGAGGACTTCTGCGGGCAACACAGAAGTTCTTCCATCCACCCACAGCCCCTCCCTTGTTCATTGCCAAATAACCAGCATCAATTACTACCCCCGATCGACATTGTCTCCAATATGTCAGCAGAGGTCGTTTCGTAGAAAAAGAGCTAGGAGAACTCATTAGCATAACTCATTAGCATATGCCACACCCCCTGACATCAGGGGCCCGGCGGTGGACCTGCAAGGCCGGCGGGAGTGCGAGGAAGCCCCGCCAAGGCCCTCCCTCGCCCCAGGCAGGCAGGGGTGGGGAGAAGCAGGGAGGAAGCAACTTACCCTCCCTCTTCTCCTGCCTCCTCCTGGCTGAATGAGGGCCGGAAGCAGGGGGCGGGGCTTCGTCGTGTGCCCCGCCCCCCACACCACACCCGGGGGAACCGCGATCCCCCCCGAATCGACCTCTGCATGTCAGTCATGGGTAAGCTCGCTGTTGGGCTGGGTGGTCAATTCCATTCACTCTCTCAATACGGGATCGCTCTCGCTCTGGCTTGTGGGCCAAACCCTGGGTTGGATCCGAGCAGCTGTTTTTGTTCAATCCCCCCTCCCCCGTTTCCCTAATTACAACCCAGATTCCACATGAGTTTTGATCATGAGGGTCCCACGCTACCCAGCATACTTTTTTGGGATGGTCAAAGGGTACGGAACCCATTTCCTTCCCCCCCCCCAGGAAAAAAAGCTGGCTGGATCCAACCCCTTGCGGAAAGAAAACTTTTAAAAGACATTTGAAAGCTCTTGCCTACCTTTAAAAATAGCATAAATAAAAATGTCGCCTGTTTACTAAGATGCACTTCTTGTCATTTTTTTCTGGTCAATGCACCATGCCAGTCCCATTTGGGCCTGATCCAGCCGGAACGGCTCCTGCACCAGAAAATGAACATGACCTTCATCCAAGTCCATCCGTGCCATGCATTTTAATAGGGCTTCCCTTAGACAACCTCCTGGCAGAGGGATGTCTATTAATCTTAATGGAGCTTATGCAGGCTGGAAGGGCCATGGATAACTGGGAAAAAACATTTGCCTGGCATGCAGAAGGTCCCAGGTTCAATCCCTGACATCTCCAGTAAGAAAGGACCAGGCAATAAGTGATGTGAAAGACCTCTACCTGAGACTCTGGAGAGCTGCTGCCAGTCTGAGTAGACAATGCTGAACTTTGGGGACTAAGATAGTCACCTGAATGGCAAAGAAACTACAGAAACTCCCTTACACTGAAGCAGACCATTGGTCTATCAAGGTCAGTAGTGTCTATTCTGATTGGCAGTGACGGGCCTGAGGCAGAGGTCTTTCACATCACCTGCTACCAGATCCTTCTAACTGGAGATGCCAGGGATTGAACCAGGGGCATAGCCAGAAAAGTTTGGTTGGTGGGGCATATGGAAATCCAGGGGGCACCCCGGCCATGCCTGTCGCTCCTTTTGCAGCAGCAAGAGCAACAGCTCTAGTCCTCCTCTAGTCCTTTCGATGGGAGAGACTCGATTCCGGGCTGCTTTCTTGTGTAAGCTGGGGGGGGGGGGGTTCCCTGTTCCCTTTTTCCTTTTTCAATTTTTTTTTATTTTTTGCTTTTTTAAAAAACCTATTTATTTTTTTGCCCAGAAAGAGGGAAATGAGACTGAAGCTTCCCTGACTGTGGCTGGGATTTTATTTTTTAAAAAAATTGTCCGAGGGGGCGGCACTCATCTGTGGGGGGGCATTGCCCCCAATCCGCCCCCGGTGGCTACAGGCCTGGATTGAACCTGGGACCTTCTGTGAGCCAAGCACATGCTGTACCACAGAGCTATGCCTCCTCTCCAAGGTGTGTATCATCATGGATGAAAAACAGCACAAGGTACTGCTTTTCCAAACATACCTGTTTGGAAGCCAAGATCCATCAGCCTCGCTATCCTGCACAGTATGCAAAATGAGAGTGGTAGAATTCGACACTTAACCGTTTCAGATTGCAGGTAAAACCCCAGTGTAAAAGCCCCTTGCATGTAGCAAACCTGCACATCAGGGTACATTTCTTTTGCTTACACAGGGAGCATTTGGACATGAAACCTTCTCTTTCCCCTCCCGCCATAGCCTGAAGTGGAACAGACCACAATTCTACCATTTCCATGATTATATGTCTATCACAATACATACGTATATCTACTACTGTAAAGCATAGATCAGCTCAAAGTCTGCAATGGTCACTACGGTGCAAAGATGCTGATTTCTGGATGGCCTCAAACCCGAAATATAGCCTCCAACCAAAAAATAAGGAAACCCACATTTCCTCATTTGATCACCTGAATCCATGATTCGCCACAGGCGACCAACAGTCACTCTTTACAACCCTACTTTTTATTCAGCAGAGATGCTTCTTGTGAGCACACCAGAAGATGCATGCGAATTATGAAAGCAAGCTAATCCTCTGTAGGCACCCAGGAGCACATGAGGGAGTTTCAATGAGCAAGTTGGTCCCTGGCACATACCTGGCACATGTATACATGCGTGCCCCTTTCCTCCAGAATGTGGTGGGGCGACTAGGAATGAAGATGGCTAAAGGAACACTGGCAGCGGGCTGTGGCTCAGCGGCAGAGCATCTGCCTGGCAAGCACAGAGTCCCCAGTTCAGTCCCCGGCACATACAGTTAAAGGAGGTGATGTGAAAGACCTCTACCCAAGACCCTGGATCAAGCAGCGTGCCATTAACAGACTGTCACAGCATAAACATAATACAACAGATCTCTCTCTCTCTCTTTCTCAGAATTCTGCAACCCCGCAAAACGTATTGGTGGTGCAAAGCCCCCGCCAAGTCACAGCTGACGAATGGTGACCCCGTAGGGGTTCCAAGGCAAGAGACATTCAGAGGTGGTTGGCCATTGTCTGCGTCTACATCCACGACCTTGATCTCCCATCCAAATGGTAACCAGGGCTGACCCTGCTTAGCTTCCAAGATCTGATGAGATCGGGCTAGCCTGGGCCATCCAGGTCAGGGTCAAAATATCCAGGTGGGTAGCCATGTTATTCTGAAGCAACAGAACAGAGTTTGAGTCCAGTGGCACCTTGAAGACCAAGGATCAAGAACCTAAAGAGGTAAGTCAGAGCCAAACAGAGTGGAGGGCCAACAATTAAAACCTAATGTATATAATGCATTAATGTCCCTAGTTAGTTCAGAACTGCCCGCTTGGACTGGTGAAGCTCCTTCCTGTAAACTACTACTCCCTGACCCTTTCCACCGGAGATGGGGAAAACTTCAGCATCCAGACCCCACCCACCCCACCACGGCCGCCATTCACCCTTTAAAAAAAACACACAACATGTAGATGGACCCCAGATTAAAACAGAGCCTATAGTTTTTATTATTATTATTATTATTATTTTAGAACCTCACAAATAAAATAAAATTGAAATGCCTCATGCTTCTTGACCGAGATCCTGATTTTAGAGAGAAAGTCAAAGGGGTTGTTTGACTTGGTATGGAACCAGGGCCGGCTCACTCACTAGGCAAACTAGGCGATCGCCTAGAGCGGGATGGCCCTTAGGGGCACCAAACTGCACCCGGACCCGTACTCTGGGAGTTTCTTGATTATTTGCATTTTTCATTCTTCCTAAAATGCATTTATTTTTGAAAATTGGTGGGCGCACGGGGGGGGGGGAGCAGAAAGGATCCTTGCCTAGGGTGCAAAATAAGCTGGAGCCGGCCCTGTATGGAACAAAACCCGATGCACGCTGCAGCCCGAGTCCGCTGCTTCTACCCAAATCCCAACCCTGTCTCCGACAACCTGCCATCCATCCGTCCTGACCCCAGGGCCAGATCTCCAGGCACGGCATCTGAGTGACGGCTGGGGGGCCAGTGTCCCCTCTAAGCTGAGTTAGTGTGAGCCAGCTCACCGTTTTTTAGCCCCTGGCTCACACATTTTTGTCTCAGCTCAGGAAGGGTGGCTCCAAACTAATTTATGCAGCAGCCAAGTCTCTGTTTCACAGCTTTAATGCCAGTAGCTAACAAAGTAGAATTTTCGCTCACAAGACTCCACAGCTTAGAGGGAACATTGCTGGGGGGTACACAATGACGACAGCCCCGAGGTGTCTCCAAGCCCGGCTCACGTCCCCCCCCACCCCATCAGCAGCATAAGCATCACCCTCTGGGGCCACACAGGATTGCCAACCTCCAGGTGGGGCCTGGAGATCTCCCAATATCACAAGTTATTTCCAATTGACCAAGATCAGGTGCCCTAAAGAAAAGGGCTGCTTTGGAGGGTGGACTCTATGTCATTATACCCGGCAGAGGTCTCTTTCCTCTCCAAACACCACCTTCCCTCTACTCTACCCCCAAATCTTTTCGAATTTCCCAACCTGGAGTTTGGCAACCCTAGGTCCACACCCACCGGGAAGTGGTGGGTGTCCTTGTGGCCAAAACAGCCCCCAAAGACCACTGCATAATCATGGGGACCATCAACTGACTGAATGCACTTCTGCGGCCATTAGGGAACGGGGTGGGGTTACATAAGAGACGCCAATGTTGGATCAGGCCAATGGCCCATCCAGTCCAACACTCTGTGTCACACAGTGGTCAAAATATACCAGGTGCCATCAGGAGGTCCACCAGTGGGGCCAGGACATTAGAAGCCCTCCCACTGTTGACCTCCCCCCAAGCACCAAGAAGACAGAGCATCACTTGCCCCAGAGCCCCTATCTATCCCTTGTGGCTAATAGCCACTGATGGACCTCTGCTCCATATGCTTATCTAATTCCCTTTTGAAGCCGTCCATGCTTGTAGCCGCCACCACTTTGGTTAAGGCAAAAGCATTACAAACTTAGTTCCGGGTGGGCAGCCCTGTTGCTCTGAAGCAAAAGAACTCAGTTCGAGTCCAGGGCCACCTTTAAGACCAACACATGTAATTCTGGATAGACACTTTCACACACACATCTTCCAATGTCTGTTTCAATGTATCCGAAGAAGTGTGCATGCACACAAAAGTCTATACCCAGAATCAGTGTTCACTCTAAGCCGAGATAGTGTGCGCTAGCTCACAGTTTTTTAGCCTCCAGCTCACACGTTTTTGGTCTTAGCTCAGGAAGGGAACGGCTCCAGAGCAAAGTCATTGATGCAGTCGCCAGATCGCCTGCTCCCAACTTTAATGCCAGGAGCTCACAAAGTAGAGTTTTTGCTCACAAGACTCCAGAGCTTAGAGGGAGTATTGCCCAGAATTTAAAATTGTTGGTCTTAAAGATGTCCCTGGACTTTCAACTCAGATTAGTCTGTGCCATTCCTTCCACCAACATGGTTTCCCCCAGAGACGACTGGGAATCGTAGGGGGTTTTTTGTGCTCCCTCGGCCCTCTCTTAGCCAAACTTCCACAGAACTACAAGTCCTCAAGATCCAATGCAGAAGGCGAAACGGCTGTTGCAACTAGTGAGCCTTAACCAGTTAACCAGAGGTCTGGCATGAACATGGAGCTGGAAGGGACCTCAAGGGTCATCTAGTCAAACCCACCTGCACAACGCAGGGAATTCACAACCACCAACCCCACTCCTCCAGCGACCCCTGCTGCTCTGTGCAGAAAAGGCAAAAAAACAAACAAACCACCTCTAGGATTCCTGGTCCAATCTGATGTTCAGGATCAAGTGGATTCCTGGGATCCAAGCAAGGAAGGAAGGAAGCCGGTGCAAAGCACCTCCACAGCAGTGTTCCCTCTAAGCTGAGTTAGTGAGAGCTGGCTCACAGTTTTTTAGCCTCCGGCTCACACATTTTTGCCTTAGCTCAGGAAGGATGGCACCAGAGCAAACTAAGTTATGCAGTAGCCAAATCGCTCGCTCACAACTTTAATGCCAGTAGCTCACGAAGTAGAATTTGTGCTCACAAGACTCCACAGCTTAGAGGGAACATTGCTCCACAGGCGTCCTTATGCCATGAACCCTAGGGCTCAATCCCACCTCTAACCCCAACTTTTCATCCCCTCCCTTGGGGGAATCTGCCAAGCCCCCCTCCCCTTTTCCGAACTCAACCCCCCCCTCTCCTCCTCCCCCCTCTGCGGGTTAGAATAAGGCACCCCCCCGGGAATACCCGGCGGGATAGTCGTAGGGCATGGCCGGGGGAGGCGGCAGGGGGCAATCGGGGAAGAAAGGGGCGAAGGAAGGCAAGTGAGCCGTCGGGCTGCTCTCCGCCCCGGCAGGGTCCGACGCGCCGGCGTACAGGGCCGGCAAAGGCCGCAGGGGGGGCTCGGGGTACATCAAGTGGGGCAGCGGCGGCAGCGACTCGTACAGAGGCGTCTCCCCGCCCAGATCCGACGTTTGCAGCCGGCCGCCCGTCTGGAAAAGCGGCGGCGGCGGCTGCTCCGGCAGGAGGTTTCCAAACTCGGGGCTGGCGGCCAGGAGGTCGAAGAGCTCCTCCGGGCCGGCGGGGTCCTTCAGGCCGGGGCTGGGCGGCGCCGTCGAGCGGGCGGCGGCCGGCTCGGTGAAGAAGGACGGCGGGAGGTTGCGCTTGCGGAGCGGCACTTTCTTGCCGCCGGCGGAGGGCCCCGATCCGCCCTCTCGGCCGCCTGCCGGCCCGGCGGCCCCCGGGGGGCGCTCTGGCGCGAAGCCCGACGGCTGCTGCAGCGAGTCGAAGAGCGCGGCCAGGCTTTCGCTCTGCAGCGTGCCGCCTTCGCGCTTGGCCGGCGCCTTGCAATGCGCGGCTCCGCCGGCAGGGGGCGACGCGGAGGCCGGCGGGGCGCCCGTCGTGGGGGAAGTCCGCTTGTTCGCCGGCTGGCTGTGGTTGCTGTTATTGCTATGAACGCCGCTATTCGCGCTAATCGTCGGCGCGTCCTGCAGGCCGGGAGTCGCTGGGGCGCCCCCCCCTCCTCCTCCTCCTGCCCCGATCATGCCGGTGCAGCGCTTGATCTGCTTCTGCAGGTACTTCCGATGGTTCACTTTCCGCTTGGACTTCACCGGCTTGTCCAGGGCCAGCTTGATGTTGCTGGAGGCCGAGTCGATGAAGCTGAGCAGGTCGCGGGTGGCTTCGCGGTCCCCGGGGTCGCTTCCTCCGCCGCCGCCGCCTCCCGCCAGCAGGAGCGCCCCACTGTCGTCGTAGCCCTTCTCCGCCTCGCCGAAGTCCGCCAGCCCCGCCGCCGCCGGGAAGCAAAAGGGGACGGCGAAAGGGTGGTGGGCGTGGAGGGTCGCGGCTTGCACGGCCATCGCCTCGCCTTGCAGGGAGCCCCCCCTTTGCAAAGGGTCGACTTTTCTGCAATGAAAAAACGTGGGACTTTTTCCTTTCCCCCCCTTTACTGCGGTCGTTTGCAGGGCCGCCCGACGGGGCGCCGCATCTCCTCCTCTCTCGCCCCGATCCGCCTTGCCCGGGTGACCCAGGCGGACGCCGGAGAGCCCAACCAGCCAGCCAGCCGCTCCGGGGCTCTCCACGACGCCTCTTCCCCCCGCGGACCTCCGGGAAGAGGAGGAGGAAGCTGGTGACGAAGGACGCGGAGGGAGGGAGGGATCGCCCCCTCCCCTCGGAGGAGACCGCTTAACCCTTGCGTGGCGCTCCCGCTGGTCTTCTCTGGCACGGCGGTTCCGGATGGGTGGACCGGATTTGTTCTGCGCCTTGGTTGGCCGTTTGTCTGCAGCTGGACGGATGAGATTTCTTAAGGCGCGAGGCTGATCCGAAAGAGATCTTTCTTGAAGAGAAGGGAAAACAAGGCGCCTTCCTCTGCCGTTTTTCGTCCTCCCTAAATAATCCACTTTCAGCCCCCTTTCCAACCGGTTTTTGCCAGTCTTCTGTCCCTGTTGCTTTGGGGTCTCCCCCCCCCCTTTCCACGTGTGTTTTGCTCCCCCTGGGAACTACTAGAGGGAGCAAAACACATGGGGGGGGGGAGCCCGAAGCAATAGGGGTAAACCAGTGACAAAAATTGGTGCGGGGGGGGGCAACAGTGGAAGGGCTTCTAGTGTCCTGGCCACACTGATGGCACCTGGTATTTTTGGCCACTGTGTGACACAGAGTGTTGGACTGGATGATCCATTGGCCTGATCCAACATTGAAGAAGAAGAGGAGGAGGAGGAGGAGATTGGATTTATACCCCGCCCTTCACTACCCAAGGGAGTCTCAGAGCGGCTTACAAACTCCTTTCCCTTCCCCTCCCCACCACAGACACCCTCTCTGAGGTAGGTGGGGCTGAGAGAGCTCTGACAGAAACTGCTCTTTTTCAAGGACAGCTCTTATCAGAACTACGTCTTGCCCAAGGTCATCCAGCCTGGTGCAAGTGGAGGAGTGCGGGATCTAACCCGGTTCTCCCAGATTAGAGTCTGCGCACTTAACCACTACACCAAACTGGCTCTCTTTGTGGCTTCTCTTGTGTTCTTACGTTCTTACAGTGCAGAAAAGGCCACTTGCAAAGTCCATTGAAAGTGGATTAGATAGTGTGTGTGATCACGACGCAGCCTACGATTATTCCTTGCGGGCTTCCTTCCTACACTTTCTCCTTTTCTGTCCTGTGATTTGCGATTGCATGGCTTGGGAATTTAGATATTAGTCTGCATACCCGTTGTGTCAAATTGGTTACGTATTTTATATTATTATAATATGCTTCCTGTGTGTAACTCTGCCATAGGATAAATAAATCCTGTGACTCCCCACTCCCTTAGGGATTATTTTGCTTTCTCTGTTTTCCTTCCTTCCTGTGATTTCCCCATTGCGTTGCCAACTCCAGGTCGGGATATTCATGGAGATTTGAGGTGGGGAGGGCCACCCCCAGGTTTGAGAGGGAAGTGGACTCAAATGGGATATGGAATCCTCGAATCACAGAGCTGGAAGGGGCCAGACAGGCCATCTAGTCCAACCCCCCTGCTCAGTGCAGGACCAGCCTAGAGCATCCCTGACAAGTGTTGGTCCAGCCGCTGCTTGAAGACTGCCGGGAAAGGGCAGCTCACCACCTCCCAGGGCAGCTGATTCCACTGTTGCACAACTCTGACTGTCAAAAAGTTTTTCTTAATATCCAGCTGATACCTTCCCACCCTTAATTTCAACCCATTCTTGCAAGTCCTCTCCTCTGCTGCCAACAGAGGATATGGGCATGGACTGCCAAGGCCATAAATACTCTCTTTTGCATTATGGGCAAGACTGGGACGCTTAGAGGACCGCCATCTTGGTTTTAGCTAGATCTGTTTTAGATAGGTTATACATTATGATGTAATTTTAATATTTTGTATTTTTTCTACTGTTTTACTGTTTTATTAATTATATGTTGTTAGCCGCCCTGAGCCTCCGGGGAGGGCGGGGTATAAATACAAAAAATAAATAAATAAATAAATAAACAGGAACAGCTCCCTGCCCTCCTCCTCTGAGTGACAGCCCCTCAAAGACTTCAAGAGAGCCATCATGTCTCCCCTCCACCTCCTCTTCTCCAGACTGAACATTCCCAGCTCCCTCAGCCTTTCCTCCTAGGGCTTGGTCTCCAGGCCCCCGATCATACTCGCCGCACTCCTCTGCACCCGCTCCATGTGATTCCACAAACTCCAGAGCAGTGTTCCCTCTAAGCTGAATTAGTGTGAGCTAGCTCACAGTTTTTTAGCCTCTGGCTCACACATTTTTATCTTCGCTCAGGAAGGATGGCTCCAGAGCAAACTAACTTATGCAGGAGCCAAATCACTTGCTCACAATTTTAATGCCAGTAGCTCACAGAGTAGAATTTTTGCTCACAAGACTCCACAGCTTAGAGGGAACATTGCTCCAGAGCCACCATTTTTCCCCAGGGGACCTGATCTCTGTTGTCTGGAGATCAATTCCAGGAGATCTCCAGGCCTCACCTGGGGGTTGGCAACCCTAGGCACAGTGCCATAGACACCACCCTCTAAAGCAGCCATTTCCTCCAGGGGAACCGATCTCTGTTGTCCATAGATCAGATGTAACTCCAGTTCTCCAGGCCCCACCTGGAGGTTGGCAACATGTCCGTCTTCCCTTAGATATTTCATCACCACCACCACTTTGCTTGCTTCCTTTCTGCTATAAAAAGTTCTCGGGGGGCGGGGCATGAATTGGGATGGGGGGGATGCCTGAGGTTACCATCAGCTGGTGAACAGAATGTCAGAGTTACGCACTAAATGCTCCTCCGTACACTTAAAACAAAAGATCCCTGGACATTAAAAAATACAAGACGTCAGAGAGAAAGCTTCTGGTTTCTCCCTGACATGCTTCCTTCGTACGTCCAGGGATCTTTTGCGTGGGAATGAGTTTTGTAGCACAGTGATCTGGAGCGGTAGGCAATCACCAGAGACACATGTGCTTTGCACACTGTGTGGATGGGTCTGAATAAAGGCTATTCCGTGGAATTTGTTTGAGGTTATCCGCTCTTTGAGTTAGTTGCATGAGTTGCAGACTGAAATCCCACTCCTATTTTATTCGTTTTGTTTTGTTTGTTTATATCTTCCCTTTCTCCCCAGTGGGGACTCAAAGTGCCTTAAATTATAAGAACCTAAGAAGAGCCCTGCTGGATCAGACCAGTGGTCCATCTAGTCCAGCCTCCAGGACTGCACTGGATGGACCCTCACTGGATGGACCCTCACTGGTCTGATCCAGCAGGTCTCATGTTCTTAAAGAAACCACTCAGGACACTGCCTAGCAATCCCTCTCAACTGCAAAAGAGAAAACAGAACGATTCCAAGAGAATCAACAGGGATTTTTTGTCGCTCCCGCCCCCATGCACCTTTTAAAAAATCTATAATTTTTTTTAAAAAGAAAAAGAAAAGAAAAGAAAGCACATAAACGAAAGCATACACAGAAACGCAGCCTTATCACGATCATCAGAAGAGCCCTGCTGGATCAGACCAGTGGTCCATCTAGTCCAGTATCCTGTCTCACACAGTGGTCAAACCAGTTCCTCTGGAGGGCCAACAACAGGGCATGGAGGCCGAGGCCTTCCCCTGATAAGAACATAAGAAGAGTCCTGCTGGATCAGACCAGGGGTCCATCTAGTCCAGCATCCTGTCTCACACAGGGGCCAACCAGTTCCTCTGGATGGCCAAGAACAGGACATGGAGGCCGAGGCCTTCCCATGATAAGAACATAAGAGGAGCCCTGCTGGATCAGACCAGTGCTCCATCCAGTCCAGCCTCCTGTCTCCCACAGTGGCTAACAAGTTCCTCTGGATGGCCAAGAACAGGGCATAGAGGCCGAGGCCTTCCCCTGATAAGAACGTAAGAGGAGTCCAGCAGGATCAGACCAAGTGGTCCATCTAGTCCAGCCTCCTGTCTCACACAGTGTCCAACCAGTTCCTCTGGAGGGCCAACAACAGGGCAGAGAGGCCTTCCCCTGATATAGTGATAATAAAATGGAGGAGACTTATGTAAGCCACCTTGGGTCCCTGTTAGGGGAGCAGGTGGGGTACAAACAAAGTACATGAATACATAATATCAAGCAAGCCATGGACTCCTCTTGTTATTCTTTTCCTCTTTATGATCGTGTTCTATCTAACTATGCCTTCTCTGCAACAGAGAAGACTCACCAACTATATTATAACAAGATATAATAAAAATACGTGATTTGATCCTCGTAATAGGGCTTTTTTTATCACTACCCACCTCGGGACCTAATTGTGTTTGGAGAGAGGCAGGGTAGATAAATACAGTGAATGAATACATAATACTTCCGAGGAACAGCTAGATTCGAACCCAGTAGCACCTCAGAGACCAACAAGTTTTTCCAGATATAAGCGTTGTCAGACAAAGGGCGCTTTGACTCTCGAAAGCTCACACCTCAACAGTCTTATGGGTCACCAAGGTGCTATTGGACTAGGGTCGCCAGGTCTGGGTTGGAAAATACCTGGAGACCTTGGAGGTGGAGCCGGGAGAGGGAGGGGAGGGGCCTCAGCAGGGTACAGTGCCTTAGAGTCCACCCTTCAAAGCAGCCATTTTCTCCAGGGGAGCTGATCTCTGTCAGCTGGAGGTCAGTTGTAAAAGCAGGAGATCCCCAGGCCCCACCTGGAGGCTGGCAACCGGCCAGGGCTATTTTTGGGCAGGAACGCACAGGAACGGAGTTCCGGCTGGCTCCCAAGTTGGCCACGCCCAGCAGGAACTCATTAGCATAACAGGCCACACCCAACAGCAGAAACTCATTAGGATTGGCTACAGTAGGGGTGTGTGGCCTAACATGCAAAGGAGTTCCTGCTACAAAAAAAAGCCCTGGGTTTTGACAACAAACAAGGTAAACAGAAGAAGAAGGGAAAGGTGGGTGTGGCTGGATAACCACACTTCTGGTAACATGGGGGTGTGGCCTAATGAGCTAATGAGTGGTGCTGTGAGGGTGTGGCCTAATATGCTAATGAGTTTCTGCTGTTGGGTGTGGCCTATTATGCTAATGAGTTCCTGCTGGGCTCTTTCTATAAAAAGAGCCCTGGGCAACCCTACAGCTTCATGTGTGTTCAAGCTTGCTGGGTGGCCTTGGAAGGGTTGCCAGGTCTGGGTTGATAATACCTGGAGACTTTGGGGGTGGAGCCGGGAGAGGGCGGGGTTTGGGGAGGGGAGGGGCCTCAGCAGGGTATAATGCCACAGAATCCATCCTTCAAAGCAGCCATTTTCTCCCGGGGAAGCCAAAATGAGAGATCACGGGAAGAGGTGGAACTCCAAAAACAACATCCGTGATAAAAATAACGAAGAGTCAATAAAGATAAGTTGCAAAAACATTTACTGAAGTATTTCTGTAGTTCTGTAAGGAATATCCTGTCATCGCTCACACACTAACGAATACTGCGCAATTGTGAACATTCGTTTCGCAATATTTACTCTACCTGAGACCTTGGGTCCTGTTATTAGTCAACATGGAATATTTCCAGCAAGAGTTGATAAGTAGTATTTGATAAGAATTGGGATCGCTACACGCTCAGAAGGATATTCCTTACAGAACTACAGCAATACTTCAGTAAATGTTTTTGCAACTTATCTTTGTTGACTCTTCGTAATTTTTATCACGGATGTTGTTTTTGGAGTTCCACCATTTTCTCCAGGGGAGCTGATCTCTGTCAGCTGGAGATCAGTTGTAAAAGCGGGAGATCCCCAGGCCCCACCTGGAGGCTGGCAGCCCTAGACTGGACTCAAATCTAGTTCTTCTACCACAGACCAACATGGCCACGCTCTGAAACTTATAAGGCAGGCAATCGAAGTGAAATAAATGGGGCTTACATCCGAGCAAACATTATTCACTCAGACTAAGCAGGGTTAAGCTGTTCTGTACCTCTCCTTTGCACACTTACTCAGGAGTCAATCTCATTTCAAACACTGGGAGTTACTCCCGAGCAAACAGGGAAAGGATCTGACTGCTCCAAGTGACGTTATGCATATGAGCAAACAAATGAACCCTTTAATTGCCGTTCTGAGATCCTCGGGGAAACGTCTAGAAAAACCCAAAGCACAAAGGGGAACAGTTCTCCTCAAGCTAAGCCCACCGAGCCGGTGTGGTGCAGTGATTAAGAGGGCAGGACTAGTCACTGGGAGACCCAGGTTCGAATCCCCTCACTTGTGCCATGGAAACTCACTGGGTGACCTTCGGCTGGTTGTACTCCCTCAGCCTAACCTACCTCACAGGCAGGGGTCATTTCCTGCAGGAGCGCACAGGAGCAGAGCTCTGGCAGTAAAGAGCCCAGGGGGCGGGCACATGCAACAAGCCCCACCCCCTGCTCCCAGCAACCCTCAGTCAGAGCAAGAAGCAGCCAGGTAAGTTGCAGAGCCTCCCCCCGGTCCAAAACAGTTCATTAGCACCTTTAAGACCAAGTTTTATTCAGGTACAAGCTCCCCCGCCTCTGTGAGGACAGATCTCCACGTTCCCCTCCCCCCATAGCTAGCAATCCAAAACAGTCCAGTGGAGCCTGAGCGGCGGGTGTTGCCTTCTGACACACTTCCGGTGATGTCAGGGGGAGTGGCATATGCAAATAAGGTATTCTAATGAGTTATGCTAATGAGCTCCTGCACCTCTTTTTCTACGAAAGGACCCCTGCTCACAGGGTTGTTGTTAGGATAAAATGAAGGCGGGGGAGAATGATGGAAGCGTCTTTGGACCCCCATTAGGGGAGAAAGGCTGGGTATGAATGAAGTAAATCATCATCATCTATTAAATTTCTGAATCGCCCCATCCCTGAGTACACAGAGCTCTGGGCGATTTACAACAGGTTAAAACATACAAAAAATACAAAATAAAATCAACAATAATACAATAAATGATGAATAAAGAGCAGCCCCAAATAGACGTCCCAGGAAGTAGGCCTCATTAACTTGCTTCCAGGTAGGGTTGCCAACTCCGGGCTGGAAAATACCTGGAGATGTTGGAGGTGGAGCCTGAGGAGGGCGGAGTTTGGGGAGGGGAGGTACCTCATCTGGGTGTGATGTCATAGAGTCCACCTTCCACAGCAGCCATTTTCTCTAGTTGAACTGATCTCAGTCACCTGGAAATCAGTTGTAATGGCAGGAGATCTCTAGACACCACCTGGAGGTTGGCAACTCTAGAGTAGAGCATGGGGAGATTGGGGTTGGGGTGGGGAGGGCGGGGTTTGGGGAAGGGAGGGCCCTCAGCAGGGTACAATACCATACGGTCCACCTTCCAAAGCAGCCATTTCCTCCAGGGGAACAGATCTCTGTCATCTGGACTGGAGGCTAACTATAATTCTAGGAGATCTCCAGCCACCACCTGGAGGTTGGGGACCTTGGCCATAAAGTAGCCCCAGGAAGAAGAAGACGAGTTGATTCTATACCCTGCCCTTCACTACCCAAAGGAGTCTCGGAGTGGCTTACAAACTCCTTTCCCTTCCCCTACCCTGTGAGGTAGGTGGGGCTGAGAGAGCTCTGAGAGAACAGCTCTGAGAGAACTGTGACTGACCCAAAGTCACCCACCCAGATGGCTGCATGTGGAGGAGTGGGGAATCAAACCCGGTTCTCCAGATTAGAGTCCGCTGCTCTGAACCACTACACCAAACTGACCTCACTGGCTTTGAACCGGGGCTTGCTTGCCAGTAAACCTGCACAGCGTCCGGCTGGAAATCCAATTGTTCACCATGGTCAAGCTCAGCATGTGCTCAGATCCAACAAGGTGTAGAGCTCCTGCACTTGTCTGGATCTGGCCTTCCAGGCCTGGGACCATCCTGCCTTTTTCATTTGGCCGAAGCGAGAGGGTGGAAGGAAAGAGCCAGGCCTCCACACACACGGAGAGGGCCCCGGTGGACTTGGTATGTGATTTGTATTGAACCCGTTCTCTCCGGCGCTGGGAAAATCCCATGGGCAAAGCAGGTGTCGGGGGCTCTAAACATACAATCTCATTTCCTGCCTGCGTCTTAATCTGTTCGTCAATCCGGCCCGTCGGCTCCCGGCGCATTCTTTCGGCAGTGGGAATTTCTGCCCTCGCCTGACAGGCATTATGGGGAGGCTTTGACATACAGCCTTCCAGGACCCAAATAGCCCGGCCTATTCTTCGCCTTCCCTGAAAGGGGGCTTTGTGCCAGGGATTCATTAAACTGCGCCACACAGGCCTTCTGAAAACTGGGGTGGGGGGTGGAGAAGAAGCAGGGGCCGGCCTCGATAATGAACAGTCGATTTAACTGGAAAAGCGGCTGGAGCTGTTAAATTAAAGGGAAATAAAGGCGGACTTTGGGGCTCGGTGACCTAAAAAGAGAGAGAGAGAGCCTCAATTTTTGGGAGGGAAGAGGCGTAATGCGGAACAGGATGTCTGGACTCGCAACAGTTCACAATATTATTTTAAAAAAACCAACCCAGGGGTGAAACTGAGAAATTTTTTATGCTTTGGAGAGTCTGTCATTTAATATATGGATAGAGAAGAATGTAAGAGTTTCATTGGATCTAAACTGTGGAGTCTCGTGAACAAAAATTCTACTTTGTGAGCGACTGGCATTAAAGGTGTGAGCGAGCGATTTGGCCGCTGCATAAATTAGTTTGCTCTGGAGCCATCCCTTCCTGAGCGAAGACAAAAATGTGTGAGCTGGAGGCTAAAAAACTGTGAGCTAGCTCACACTAACTCAGCTTAGAGGGAACATGGCCAGTGGCTCATTGTTTCCCACAGTGGGGCCAGGAGATATCGCAGATCTCCAGACGAAAGTGGTCAGTTCCCCTGGGGAAAATGGCTGCTTGGAGGACAGAGTCTACAGAATTATACCCCATTGAGTTCCCTCCCCATGTTCTACCCCCAAATCTCCAGGAATTTCCCAACCCAAAGTTGGCAACTGTGTCAATCTGCTGCACCAGAAGACCCATACACAAGCTACAGGGGCCCGTTGCCCCAACAACATATTTAGAGGTATACTGCTTCCAAACATGGAAGTTCCATTTAGCCATCTTGGCTAACAACCATGGATGGAGTTCTCTTCTATATATTCATCTAATCCCCTTTGAAAGCTGTCTAAACTAGTGGCTATCATCGCATCCAGTGGCAGTGAGTTCCACAAGTTCATGATGCTATGCCGGGGATTATTAGGAAGGGAGTTGAAAACAAATCAGCAAGTATCATAATGCCCCTGTATAAATCAATGGTGTGACCTCATTTGGAGTAATGTGTACAGTTCTGGTCACCACACCTCAAAAAGGATGTTATAGCATTGGAAAAAGTGCAGAAAAGGGCAACTAGAATGATCAAAGGGTTGGAACACTTTCCCTATGAAGAAAGGTTAAAGCGCTTGGGGCTCTTTAGCTTGGAGAAATGACGGCTGAGGGGTGACATGATCGAGGTTTATAAGATTATGCATGGGATAGAGCAGGTCGAGAAAGAAGTACTTTTCTCCCTTTCTCACAATACAAGAACTTGTGGGCACTCCATGAAGTTGCTGAGCAGTCAGGTTAGAATGGATAAAAGGAAGTATTCCTTCACCCAAGGAGTGATCAACACACGAAATTCACTGCCAGAGGAAGTGGTGGCGGCTACAAGCATGGACGGCTTCAAGAGGGAACTGGATAAACATATGGAGCAGAGGTCCATCAGTGGCTATTAGCCACAAGGTATAGACAGGAACTCTCAAGTCTGGGGCAACGGGTGCTCCATATTCTTGGTGCTTGGGGGGGGGGGCAACAGTGGGAGGGCTTCTAGTGTCCTGGCCCCACTGCTGGACCTCCTGATGGCGCCTGGTATTTCTGGCCGCTGTGTGACACAGAGTGTTGGACTGGATGGGTCATTGACCAACATTGGCTTCTCTTATGTTCTCTTATGTTCTTATGATGTGTTGAATCTGACCTGAGCCTAATACTATTTCCATTGTGTGCCCATAAGGTCTGGTATTTTGGGAGATGGAGAAAAAGTTTCCCCTGCCTGCATGACTTGCAGGATGTCTCCTAACCTGAAAAACTTCATACTTTATATAAAACCATACCATTTCCATTCCAGATGAATTAAGTTGAGTGTTCGTGTTACCCCAGAGATAAGAGAGCCCCACCAGCACTGCTCCGTCCTAGTGTTGTAAAATAGTCAAAAGTATTTAAATTACTCAGAGTATCAATGGATCTTGCTCTATTAGAAAGAAGAGATTTCTTTGCTTTTAAAAACCTTTATTTCTAAGGGTAAAAGGTATACAGGGAACCTACAAAATAACAGAAAATCAAACAGCTTACTTCTCAAAACATAGTCACACACTAACATAGAGATAATGGAGAATCTGTCCTTCTTCTCGACCCCTAGAAAGGAAGTCACCTGAAAACAAACAACCAATCTGTATCACCAGGGGTCATTTCGTAGAAAAAGAGCTAGGGGAACTCATTAGCATAACTCATTAGCATATGCCACACCCCCTGACATCAGGGGCCCGGCGGTGGACCTGCAAGGCTGGCGGGAGTGCGAGGAAGCCCCGCCAAGGGCGGAAGCAGGGGGTGGGGCTTCGTCATGTGCCCCGCCCCCCTGCACCTCACCCGGGGGAACTGCGTTCCCCCGCGTTCCCCCCCGAAATGACCTCTGTGTATCACCAGGGGTCATTTCCTGCAGGAGTGCACAGGAGGAACCAATCTGTATCACCAGGGGTCATTTCCTGCAGGAGTGCACAGGAGTGGAGCTCCGGCAGTAAAGAGCCCAGGGGGTGGGCACATGCAACAAGCCCCGTCCCCTGCACCCAGCAGCCCCGGTTCATGAGGAGCAAGAAGCAGCCAGGTAAGTTGCAGTGGGTGTTGCCTTCTGACACACTTCTGGTGATGTAGGGGGTGTGGCATAGGCAAATAAGTTATGCAAATGAGTTATGCTAATGAGCTCCTGCACTTCTTGTTCTACGAAATGACCCCTGTGTATCACAATAGAAGCTACTTTCCCCGGGCTAATTCCCCATTGGCTCAGTGCCAGGTATCCCTTCCAGGTCAGTCTAGACAATAGCAATACTAGGTAAACAAGTTAACCCTATAATGGATTGTCAGACCTTGTAAACACATACATTTCCAACACCTAGGACCTGAAAAAAGATATTATAGCATTAGAAAAGGTGTGGAAAAGGGCAACTAAAATGATTAAGGGAATGAAACACCTTCCCTATGAAGGAAAGTTAAAGAAGTTAGGGTTCTTTAGCTTGGAGAAATGACGACTGAAGAGTGAAATGACAGAGGTTTACAAAATTATATATGGGATAGAGAAGGTAGAGAAAGAAGCCTTTTCCTCCCTTTCTCACAGCACAAGAACTCGTGGGCACTCAATGCAGTTACGGAGCAGTAGGCTTAGAACAGATGGAAGGAAGTCCTTCTTCACCCAAAGAGTAATGAACATGTGGAATTAATTGCTGCAGGAAGTGGTGGCAGCTACCAGCACAGACAGCTTTAAGAGTGGACTGGATAAAGCTATAGAGCAGTGGTCGATCCATGGCTCCCAGCCAGAAGGTATCAATGGAACACTCTGTCTGGGGCAGTGATGCTCTGTCTTCTTGGTGCTTGGGGGGGGGGAACAGTGTGAGGTCTTCTGGAGTTCTGGCCCTGCTGGTGGACCTCCTGATGGCCCCTGGCCTTTGGCCACTGTGCGACACAGAGTGTTGGACTGGAGGGGCAATTGGCCTGATTGAACATAGTTTCTCTTATGTTTTTTTGACATCCAGACAATGCCATAGTTTTGTACTTAGTTTATTTTCTATTATATGAAGTTACTGAAGATGTTTGACCTGCCCTTCTCCCGGTAGAGATTCAAGGCAGTTTACAGAGAGACGAACCCCAGATTAAATCAGGATATATAAAAGGGCAAAAGAATATCATATACACAACAAACCGCTTGCCAACCATGCAAAGAGCTGTCCACAAAAACAGCCCCAGGATCAGCCATCCAGTCTACTCACTAGCTAAACTGGCTGACATATGTTCATCCTCAAGGGCCTTCAAAAACTCTCCTTAACATTTTTGCTTTGCAGAGTTTTCTAAAGAACAGAATGGTAGGAGCTGTTTGACAGTTAAAACTCCAGCCAAAGAACCCCATTACAGTGTGTTGTCCTCTCGCCTTCCTGGACAAACCCTTCCGACAGTGGGTTTAACCAGCTTTTTGAGGGTGGTAGTTAGAGGAGACAGTGTGGATCCTTCCTGCAGTCCCTGACACTAGGGTTTCACTTCACACAGTGGTGGCGGGTGTTCTGCTTTTGCTGACGCCTTCCCACTGCATTCCTCTGGTAAGCAGGAGGGAAATGTGGGTCAGCATCAGGTGCATTGTGACCTCACTTCTGGAGAAAACCCAGAAGCGATGTCACTTCTTACTGTAGAGAGT
This sequence comes from Gekko japonicus, assembly GCF_001447785.1. Taxonomy (NCBI): domain Eukaryota; kingdom Metazoa; phylum Chordata; class Lepidosauria; order Squamata; family Gekkonidae; genus Gekko; species Gekko japonicus. The sequence goes on along the minus strand of NW_015163734.1, from coordinate 53,021 downwards.
GTAAACTTACCATAGAGTTCCTGGCGATTAGTGCTAGAGTTACCCTTGTGGCTTCCGGGTAGCTCTAGGAATCGCCAGGGACTCTATGGTTGGAATTTCTTTATAAGGTCTTATTTTTCTTTATAATTTTTCTCCCCAGGACAATCGCCCCCCCCTCATTTGGCCCACGTTTCCACCAGCCGATCAGGTGAGCATTAGCGAGCAAAGGCCACAATTACCTAGAGATCTCCTACTGCAGGTGGGCAAATGGAAACTCCACACCCACCCCATGACACTCTAGGAGTTCCCCAAATCACTATTTGGGGGATTCTTAGAGCATCACAGGTTAGTTGTGCCATCACTTCCGGGTTTTCACCAGAAGTGATGTTGCAGCACATACAACACTGTATTTTCAAGGGTTCTGCCCCTCCCCCCAAAAAAGTTTCCATTATTTTGCATGCATTCAGCTGGCCATCCTATCAGCCATCTGGGTCTGGGATTCCCACCCTGTGTCCAGTAGAACCGACTTGAGTCATGGGCACACCTGAATTCCTGTATGCATGGGTGCCCTCTTTGAATTGCCACCTGCTATCTCAAGTAGATGTCAACAACACGATTCAAGTGAAACAACTGCATATCACCCAAATAGCTAGCTGTTCTTCCAGCTGGAAATCTTGGTACTTCTAATACACTAGCAGTAAAGCTCGTTGTAAAAGCAATACAGCGAGCTCTAGAAAGATGTTATGTGTAAGGAATGCATTGGCTGGAAGCAGATTAAGTATATATTATCAGTATGTAATAGAAAGGCACAAATGTGGAAGTAAAGTCTCACATACCTTATGTTACACAATAACTGGTGTCCAAGGTCGCACAATGTGGGCCAGAAAATGCAGCACACAGGGCTCTGTGGAGTAATTTCTACAATTGGGCAGTCTGCAAATGTAGATCTGCCTATTACTGTGTCTGCATGCCTCGGGTTTTTGGCTTCCTGTTTTCTCTGTGTCTGGTCCCATCCTCTATCTCTGCTTGTGTGTATATCCACTGGCTTTTTTGTGAGCCCTGCGGGGGAGGGCGGGGTATAAATTTAACAAATAAATAAATAAAATAAATATAAATAAAACTTGGGCTGGTTCCCCCCCCCGCCTCCGCTACGCTGACAGCTGTTTACTTGGTGTGGGGGGGGGTTCTGTTGTGGAAAGTGTTGCTTCAGCAAACTTGGCTTGGAGGCTAAAGACAGTGGGTTTTGTCCCCTGAGGGAATCAATTGTCGTCAGGTGAGGAGAGCGAAGACGAAGCAACCATCTTTTAAGGAAAGTTTTGGAGAGCGCTGCTTCTGTGGGTGGGACTGAGGCAATGCAGCCAGTGGATAGGGACAGCTTCTAAGTGACACATCATGGAGCCAACTGATTTAGGGCCATGTGGAATGTTCAGAAAGTGCCACCCCACTACTCAATTATATATAAGGAGAGATTCCCTACTTCCTCACCATCTCTTTGATACAAAGGCTTCATTCTGTTCACATCCTTTTTGAAGTGAGGCCTCCAGAACTGCACACAGTACTCCAGGTGCGCCCTGACCAATGCAGTGTGCAGCATTATACCATGCTGCCTCCCTCCCCTCCCCAAACTCCACTTTCCTCTCCACCAAATCTCCAGGAACTGCCCTACCCAGAGCTGGCAACCCTATGCTACATGACACAGAAGTGCCAATGAGGGCCATGCCAAACAGTCAAGTGCCCCCAGTTCTCAGGACCAACCCCACAGAGGAAAGACTGATGGCTGTTCAATTCTATGGGAAATCTGCTACTGTCCGATTTCCTGTTCGGCACCCAGAGCGTTTCACAGCTGAAGGGAGGGAGGGAAGGGGAGGGAAGAGACAGAGGAAGAAGAACAAAACCTGCCAGCTAGTGCAAAAGGATGGCACTGATCTAATTATCTGCAGACCAAAACAGCCAAATTCATTTGAAAGAAGCTCGCAGCAAAGGTGGCCGTCGAACTGCAGAACGCGGCCAGAAAACAAAGAGGAACTTAGCAACAGTGTTAGAGCGCATGCCTACACACAAATCCCTTCTGTGTGCAAAGTGCGGTTTTATGAGCATTTTTCTTGCCTTTGCTTCTGGAGAAAGAAAAGAGCATGTGGTTATGTTAGAAGTCAGACCCCTCCTCTCACTGAGGGGCAGTTTATAGCGAAAAAACCAGCATCCTTCCCAATATCCACCCGCCCATATAATCTCAAATAGCATAATTGCAATACACTGCCTGGCCCAAAATGACACAAAATGGATGCCAGCCAGAGACAAGTCTGGACATGTAGTTTAGAAGTGGCTGGCTAGCTAATGACCTCCTCCCCACCCTACAGAGATGCATAATTTAGGACAGTGGGTCTCCCAAGGACCTATTGATTAATACCACCACCCAACCTCACTTCCCTGCACCCATTTACCCTAATTAATCATTTAACACTATTCACCAGATCTGGTAGCTTTTCCCATCCAGTACTTACAAGTGTCATCAAGCACCATTTGCACCTATAGTACACCTCAGAAAATCCCATCAAGCTTCTCCTGAATCATTGTCCACCTTCAAAAAATCCATCATTGTTGTTTTGGGGGCTAATACGTCAACTGCCCCAGGGAGCATTTTAGCCTATAAATTATGGCATCCTGCTCCATAGCAGTGTGTGTGTTCTCAGATCTGTAGATAAACCCTCAAATCTGTTTGGGCCTTCTCTTCTTCGCTCTGTGAAATGCTGGTTGTTTTGCTGCTGCCTCAATGGACCTCTTTCTTCAAGACTGGTAATTACAGCCTTCCCCTGAAATTCCTTTCTCCTCTCTCCTCTCTGATTTCCTCTTAGCTAGCCTTGTATGTGTTTCCAGTGTATGCATGTTTTATCCTTTTATTCTCTTTAATAAAAACCTTTCTGATTGTACATCTGCCCGGTTTATTTTGAGAGTTCTGTTAGGGGGAAAATCCCTGTAAACACTGTCTCCTTTAACATCAAAAAGGGCTTCTGGGGTAGGATTGCCAGGCCCCTCCTAGCAACCGGCAGGGGATGGGGGGGGACTTACTGGGAGCAGCAGGGAGGCCCAGCCAACATGCAGCAATGTGCCGACATCACTGCCCACGTGACCCAAAAGTGACATCATCACGCCGGGGATGTTGGGGGTGATGCTCTGGTATTTGGGCGAAAACTATTGTAAATTTGGCTTCTACCATAGAGTTTATGCCAGAATACCAGAGCAGAGCCCCGACATCCGCAACATGATGATGGCGCTTCCAGAACACATGGGCGGTGATGTAGGCATGTCACTGCACATCGGCTGGATCTCCCTCTTTTGGGGGGTAAGTTCCCCCAGCTGATCAGCAGTGGGGCAGTAGGACCTGGCAGCAGGGGGGCCCCGCCTCCACTGGGGGATCTGGCAACCCTATTCTGTAGATGTCTCCGATGCTCCCTCGAAGTGCCAGGCTAAAGTTGCCAGACCACCACCACGCCTCAGCCACAGGTGGAGGATGCGGGTAGGGTTGCCAGACCCATCTTGGGAAACTCCTGGAGAGCTGGGGATGGAGCCTGGGGAAGGACAAGGACTTCGCTGCGGTACAATGCCAGAGAGCCCACCCTCCAAAGCAACCATTTCCTCCAGGAGAACTGATCTCTGTTGTCTGGAGATGAGCTGTAATTCCTGTAGATCCCCAGGTTCCACCTGGAGGCTGGCGTTTATTTTTATTTAGCTTTCAATTTCTAGACCGCTCGACCCCAAAGGGCTTTGAGCGGTTTACATAGTTTAGTTAACACTTCTAACTAGGGCCACACAGTATTGGGGAAGGGGAATGCCTACCAGGCACCCTACCGGCTAGTTGTTCGTTTCGGCGGTTCTTCTCTTCCTCTGCTTCTGCGTGGTGGCTCGGCTTGGTTCTGTAGCGGCTCCTGCTGGGGTGGTTCCGTCACCTGCGACTAAGTGACGATCATTCGCACTGGCCTCTGTCCTGATTGGCTCCGGCCGGGCTTACTGAGAGCCAGTTTGGTGTAGTGGTTAAGTGCGTGGACTCTAATCTGGGAGAACCGGGTTTTATTCCCCACTCCTCCACTTGCACCTGCTGATGTGACCTTGGGTCAGTCACAAGCTCTGGCACAGCTGTCCTTGGAAAAGAGCAGTTTGTGTCAGAGTTCCCTCAGCCCCACCCACCTCACAGGGTGTCTGTTGTGGGGAGGGGAAGGGAAAGGAGTTTGTAAGCCGCTCTGAGACTCCAAGTGAAGGGCGAGGTATAAATCCAATCTCTTCTTCTTCTTCTTCTTCTACGCCGTCACGTCGCTGCGCCTTCAGACCAGTCCCCGCTCGCCTGCATGATGTTTCGACGCCATCTTCCATCGTCCTCCGCTGGATCGCCCCTGCTGTCGCCGACACCGCTGCTCCTCTCTGTCGCCGCTCTACTGAAGGCGGGTGCCCCCCTGCACCTAAGGCAGGTACCCATTTATCTACTTGCAAGCTTTTGAACCGCTGGGTGGGCGGGAGCTAGGACGAGGGCCGGGAGCTCACCCCGGCCGCGGTGGGACTCGAACAGCCTAATGGCTGTTGAGAGATTTTTTAACTTTGCAGGCTCTTTACTGCCTGCACCACCGCTCCCTCCTTTTTGTTCAAGTCTTCTTTTTCTTCACCTGGTGAGGACTTGCAGCCGTGGTCTGTGATGGGATTTAGCCTAGGGTTGCCAGGTGAGACCGACAAGCGAGCGGGGGGGGGCTGCATTATTGTAGACCTATATGTTGGTACCTGTCAACTGTGGGATATGTCTAAATAAATAAATAAATAACCAGGAGGCTCTGGGAGAAGGGAGGAAGGCTCTGGGAGTTCCGGGTGAGCTGCCATCATATTTAAATGGACTGTGTTCCTTTCAAATGCTTTCCCTCCATTGGAAATAATGGAGGATGGGGGGTACCATCTTTTGGGGCCCAGTTTGGTGTAGTGGTTAAGTGCACTGACTCTAATCTGGGAGAACCTGTTTTGATTCTCCACGCCTCCACTTGCAGCTGCTGGATGACCTTGGGCAAGCCATAGTTCTGTCAGAGCTGTTCTCTCAAGGACAGCTCTGAAAAGAGCTCTCTCAGCCCCACCTACCTCACAGGGTGTCTGTTGTGGGGAGGGGAAGGGAAAGGAGTTTGCAAGCCTCTCTGAGACTCCGAGTGAAGTTGTTGTTCAGTCGCACAGTCGAGTCCGACTCTTCGCGACCCCATGGACTAGATCCCACCAGGCCCTCCTGTCTTCCGCTGTCCTCTGAAGTTTGCTCAGTTTCATGTTCGTTGCATCGATTGACACTGTCTAACCATCTCATCCTTTGCCGTCCCCGTCTTCTTTGACCTTCAATCTTTCCCAGCATCAGGGTCTTCTCCAGTGAGTGCTCCCTTCTCATTTGGTGGCCAAAGTATTTGAGCTTCAGTTTCATTATCTGGCCTTCCAGGGAACAGTCAGGGTTGATTTCTTTGAGGATTGACTGATTTGTTCTTCTTGCAGTCCAAGGGACTCTCAAGAGTCTTCTCCAGCACCATAGTTCAAAAGAATCTATTCTTCGGCGCTCGGCCTTCCTTATAGTCCAGCTCTCGCAGCCATACATGACTACTGGGAATACCATTGCTTTGACCATGCGGACTTTTGTTGGCAGGGTGATGTCTCTACTTTTTATCATGCTGTTTAGGTTCGCCATCGCTTTCCTCCCAAGGAGCAGGCGTCTTTTAATTTCATGGCTGCAGTCACAGTCTGCGGTGATCTGGGATCCCAGGAACGTGAAGTCTGTCACTACTTCCACAGCTTCCCCTTCTATTTGCCAAGGAGTGATGGGGCCGGATGCCATGATCTTAGTTTTTTTGATGTTGAGCTTCAAGCCCACTTTTGCGCTCTCCTCTTTTACTCTGAGCAAGAGGCTCTTTAGATCCTTTTCACTTTCAGCCATTAGAGTGGTATCATCTGCATATCTGAGGTTGTTGATCTTTTCCCCAGCAATCTTAATTCCCGCTTGTGATTCATCCAGGCCAGCATTTCGCATGATGTACTCTGCATATATATTAAATAAGCAAGGTGACAGTATACATCCTTGTCGTACTCCTTTTCCTATGCTGAACCAATCAGTTGTTCCGTATCCGGTTCTAACTGTCGCTTCTTGGCCCTTATACAGGTTTCTCAAGAGACATGTGAGGTGGTCTGGTACTCCCATCTCTTTAAGGACCTGCCATAGTTTGTTGTGATCCACACAGTCAAAGGCTTTAGCATAGTCAATGAAGCAGAAGTAGATATTTTTCTGGTACTCTCTTGCTTTCTCCATAATCCAGCGAATGTTGGCAATATGATCTCTCGTTCCTCTACCTCTTCGAAACCCAGCTTGTACTTCTGGTAGTTCTCTATCCACGTACTGTTGAAGCCTAGCTTGTAGGATCTTGAGCATGACCTTGCTAGCGTGTGATATGAGTGCAATTGTGCGATAGTTTGAACATTCCTTGGCATTGCCCTTCTTTGGGATTGGAATGTATACTGATCTTTTCCAATCCTGTGGCCACTGTTGCGTTTTCCAAATTTGCTGGCAAATGGAGTGCAGAACTTTAACAGCATCATCTTCTAAGACTTTGAATAGCTCAGCTGGAATACCATCACCTCCACTAGCTTTGTTGTTAGTAATGCTTTCTAAGGCCCATTTAACTTCACATTCCAGGATGTCTGGCTCAAGGTCAGTGATTATACCGTCGTGTTTGTCAAGGACATTGAGGTCTTTCTTGTATAGTTCTTCTGTGTATTCTTGCCATCTTTTCCTAATCTCTTCTGCTTCTGTTAGGTCCCTACCGTTTTTGTCCTTTATCATGGCCAGCTTTGCATGGAACGCTCCCTTGATTTCTCCAATTTTCTTGAAGAGATCTCTAGTCCTTCCCATTCTATTGTTTTCTTCTATTACTTTGCACTGTTCATTCAGGAAGGCCTCCTTATCTCTCCTTGCTGTTCTCTGGAAATCTGCGTTCAGTTGGGTAAATCTTTCCTTTTCGCCTTTGCCTTTCGCTTTCCTTCTTTCCTCTGCTATTTGTAAAGCCTCATCAGAAAGCCATTTTGCTTTCTTGCATTTCTTTTTCTTTGGTATGGTGGTGATTGCTGCCTCCTGTACGATGTCACGAACCTCTGTCCATAGTTCTTCAGGCACTCTATCTATCAAATCCAGACCCTTGAATCTATTCTTCACCTCTACTGTATATTCATCAGGGATGCGATCTAGGTCAAACCTGAATGGCCTCGTGGTTTTCCCAATTTTCTTCAGTTTAAGTCTGAATTTTGCAATGAGTAGCTCATGATCTGAACCACAGTCAGCTCCAGGTCTTGTTTTTACTGACTGGATAGAGCTTCTCCATCTTTGACTGCAAATTATATAGTCAATCTGATTTCGGTGTTGCCCATCTGGTGATGTCCATGTGTAGAGTCGCCTCTTAGGTTGTTGGAAAAGGGTGTTCGCTATGACCAGTGTGTTCTCTTGACAAAACTCTGTTAACCTTTGCCCTGCTTCATTTTGCTTTCCAAGGCCAAACTTGTCTGTTATTCCGGTTACCTTTTGACTTCCTACTTTAGTATTCCAGTCCCCTATGATGATGAGGACATCATTTTTTGGTGTTAGTTCTAGGAGGTGTTGTAGGTCTTCATAGAACCGGTCCACTTCAGCCTCTTCTGCATCAGTGGTTGGGGCATAGACTTGGATTACTGTGATGTTGAATGGTTTACCTTGGAATCGGACAGAAATCATTCTGTCATTTTTGAGATTGTATCCCAGTACTGACTTTTGCACTCTCTTGTTGACTATAAAGGCCACACCATTTTTTCTACGAGATTCCTGGCCACAGTAGTAGATATAATGGTCTTCTGAGTGAAGGGTGGGGTATAAATCCAATCTCTTCTTCTTCTTCATAAAATTGAACCCCTTGGTCCAATCCTTTTGAAACTCGGGAGGCGGGTTTGAGTAGAGCCGCAGATCTGAAAATTTGGTGCCTCTTACTCAAAAAGCAGCCCTCCCCCCGCCCCGAGGCCCAGATACCTATGGATCAGTTTCCCATTATACCCTATGGGGACCGGTCTCCATAGGGTATAATGGAGCACCCAGCAGCTATCCCCCCCCTTCTGATAGCCCTGAAGTGAGGGTAGGCGCTCCAAACCGGTGGATCCCCTGCCCCCAACTGGGGATTGACAACCTTAATTTGGCCCCTGCTCTTCAAAGAAAAGTCTGTCTCGATTTGGTATAGTGGTTAAGTGCGCGGGCTGTAATCTGGGAGAACCAGGTTTGATTCCCCACTCCTCCACTCGCACCTGGCCGGATGACCTTGGGCAAGCCGTAGTTCTGATAAGAGCTGTCCTTGAAAAAGAGCAGTTTCTGTCAAGAGCTCTCTCAGCCCCACCTACCTCACCGGGTGTCTGTTGTGGGGAGGGGAAGGGAAAGGAGGTTGTAAGCTCCTCTGAGACTCCTTCGGGTAGTGAAGGGCGGGGTATAAATCCAATCCAAGTTTGGTGTAGTGGTTATATGCCCAGACTCTAATATGGGAGAACCGAGTTTGATTCCCCACGCCTCCACTTGCACCTACTGGATGACCTTGGGCAAGCCATAGTTCTGATAAGAGTTGTTCTTGAAAAAGATCCATTTCTGTCAGAGCTCTCTCAGCCCCACTTACCTCCCAGGTTGTCTGTTGTGGGGAGGGGAAGGGAAGGGAGTTTGTAAGCCGCTCTGGGACTCCTTTGGGTAGTGAAGGGCGGGGTATAAATCCAATCTCTTCTTCTTGTTCTGAGATGCAAGCTCTGGGCCATCAGGATTCCTCTCCTAGCGTGAGCTCATCTCACGTAATCGAAAGGTGCCTTTAGACCAAATAAATACATAACACACACACACACAGAGCGACCCAGCAAGGACATCCTGAGGAAAACAGAAACGACATCATCAGCGAAGAATCTGACATTTGAGGCTGATCGAAATTCAAAGCGCAGCCGGCATTGAACTGCCCAGGCCGGGACACAAAGGCGGCTGACAGTCACCGGTCATACCCGTGCCTCTGAGGAAGAACAAGATGAATTGCGGCATTTCACTTAACAAGGACCTGTGGAAACCTGACTTAATGGGACATAATCTAAAACAAACCCAGCCTGGACATCACTGCTAGGATTTTAGTGACTTTCACACAGGTCAAAGAAGACAGGGTTCCCTCATACACACACACACACACTCAACACTGGTCCTCTTGGGACCAAAGAAGGTATTTTAAAATATTTGACTCCTTCCTGTCTCCTAGGGTTGCCAACCTCCAAGTGGGTCCTGGAGATCACCCAGAATTACAGCTGGACTCCAGACAACAGAGATCTGCCCCCCCTGGAGAAAATGGCTGCAACAGCAGCAGCAGAAGAGGAGGAGGAGATTGGATTTATACCCTGCCCTTCACTTGGAGTCTCAGAGCAGCTTACAAACTCCTTTTCCTTCCCCTCCCCACAACAGACACCCTGTGAGGTAAAAGAAGAAGAAGAAGAAGAAGAAGAAGATATTGGATTTATACCCCGCCCTTCACTACCCAAAGGAGTCTCAGAGCGGCTTAAAAACTCCTTTCCCTTCCCCTCCCCACAACAGACACCCTGTGAGGTAAAAGAAGAGAGAAGAGATTGAATTTATACCCCGCCCTTCCCTAGCTGAAGGAGTCTGAGAGGAGCTTACAAACTCCTTTTCCTTCCCCTCCCCACAACAGACACCCTGTGAGGTAAAAGAAGAAGAGGAGGAGATTGGATTTATACCCCGCCCTTCACTACCCGAAGGAGTCTCAGAGCGGCTTACAAACTTCTTTCCCTTCTCCTCCCGACAACAGACACCCTGTGAGGTAGGTGGGGCTGAGAGAACTCTGACAGAAACTGTTCTTTCAAGGTCTGCTCTGACAGAACTATGTCTTGCCCAAGGTCATCCAGCAGCTGCTAGTGGAGGAGTAGGGAATCAAACCTGGTTAGAGGATGGACACTGTGGTGTCATGCCCGTCTGAAATCTTCCTTCTCCCCAAACCCCACCCTCCCCAGACTCCAGCTCCCAAATCTCCATGAATTTCCCAACAAAGAGCTGGCAACCCTGGTACTGATCCTCCCTTTAACAAGAAGCAAGGAAGCTGCCCTCTATGGAGAATTACCACTGAACTCTAGATGACACGGATCTGTCCCTCTGGAGAACATGACTGCTTTGGAGGGTGGACTCTATGGCATTAAACCTGGCCAAGGCCTCTCCCCTCCCCAAACTCTGCCCTTCCCAGACTTAACCACAAAATCTCCAAGAATTTCCCAAGCTGGAGCTTTGGTAGGAGGGCTTCTGGAGTTCTGGCCCTGCTGGTGGACCTCCTGATGGCACCTGAGTTTTGGTCACTCTGTAACACAGAGTGTTGAGCTGGATGGGCCATTGGCCTGATCCAACATGACCTCTCTTAAAGTTCTTATGTTCCAACAACATTACTTTCTCCCATTAGAGTAGTTTAAAAGCTTGAAATGAAGAAGAGGAGGAGGAGGAGGAGGAGGAGGAGGAGGAAGAAATTCAATTTATAACCCACCCTTTCACTTGGAGTCTCAGAGCAGCTTACAATTTCCTTTCCCTTCCTCTCCCCACAACAGACACCTGGTGAGGTAGGTGGGGCCGAGAGAGCTCTTTCAAGAACTGCTCTTAAGAGAACAGCTCTGAGAGAACTTGTGACTGACCCAAGGACACTCCAGTAGCTGCATGTGGAGGCGTGGGGAATCAAACCTGGTTCTCTCAGTTTAGTGTCCGCACTCTTAACCACCACACCAAACTGGTGTAGTAAAGAAGAATACATGGCGGAAACAAGGCAAAGGGGGTTATTCACTACGCACATTCACATATATATTAGGGAGGTCCAGATATCAGTTCCTTTGGAGAAAAGAAGTGCTTTGGAGGGTGGGATGTATGGAATCACCACCCTCCTCAGGCACCACCCTCAAATCTTCAGGAATTTTCCAACCATGAGTTGGCAACCATAGGTAGGCAAACCTAGAGAGCAGGTACTGGGGAAAACTATATTCTACCTGAGGCCCTAGAGCAGGGGTGTCAAACATGTGGCCCGGGTGGAACTGGCTGTCTTCTGCCTCTTCTTCCAGTTCTGCTGCTGCTGCGTCATCATAGGTTTGCAGCTTACAGATACACACCTGAACAGCATATCCAAGATTGCAACAGCACAGACATTTTGATGCCATAATTCAGAGCAAGAGGTGTGATCAGACACTGTTTTGTTTTTTTTAAGTACCCATAGGTACACTTTTATTATTTTTCATATTATACACATACATAGGGCTCTTTTTGTAGCAGGTACTTATTTGCATATTAAGCAACACACCCCTAATGTAGCCAATCCTCCAAGAGTTTACAGTAGCTCCTGTAAGAAGAGCTCTGTAAACTCTTGGAGGATTGGCTACATTAGGGGGTGTGGCCTAATATGCAAAGGTGTTCCTGCTACAAAAAGAGCCCACCACTTACATACATAAGACATACAAAGAGATCAGTATATTTTCTTATTACTTTATTACCATATTTAAAAATTTTCTTAAATCACTTTCTATAGGTTTGCTTTTCTATATACTTTTATCTTTTTACCATAGTTTCTATTTAACTACAAGAGATTAATAATACTAAAAATTTCATTACTTTAAACTATGCATTTATATTATACCAGTCATACAGTTTTTTCCACATCTTTTGAAATGTTGGGTTAAATAAACAAAATATTGCAAGAGTGCTAATGTTTTAAGCTTGATTTCATTTTAAGTAAAAACAACCCCACCTTTGTGTTTGTGTCCTTTATAAAGTTTATATCTCCGCTACCTGGCATTACATTTTATGACACACATGGCCCGGCCCAACAAGGTCTCGTTTATGTCAGATCCGGCCCTCATAACAAATGAGCTCGACACCTCTGCCCTAGAGAGTTGCTACCCGCCAAAGTAGAAAATGCTGATCCAGGTGGACCATTGGTTCGTCTTCAGCAGCTCTGTGGGATGGATGGGGGTTCAGTGGTACAGCCCATGCCTATGCCCTGTAGTCAGAAGACTTCAGGCTCAATCTCTGGTCCAGGAATCAGGCAGAAGTTGTTGGAGAAGACTGCTCTCTGCCTGAGACCCTGGACACCCTCCACCAGTCAGAGACGACAATACTGAACTAGATTGTACAGAGTTGCCAGCTCTGGGTTAGGAAATACTTGAAGATTTTTTTGGGGGGTGGAGCCTGGGGAGGGGTGGGGCCTTCGTACGGTAGGCCATAGAATCCACCCTCCAAAGCAGCCATTTTCTCCAGGGGAACTGATCTCTGTAGTCCAAGATATATTGCCAGAGGTCATTTCGGGGGGGAACGCGGGGGATTGCAGTTCCCCCGGGTGAGGTGCGGGGGGCGGGGCACATGACGAAGCCCCGCCCCCTGCTTCCGACCGCCCTGCTTCCAGCCCTCATTCAGCCAGGAGGAGGCAGGAGAAGAGGGAGGGTAAGTTGCTTCCTCCTCACCTCTCCCCACCCCTGCCTGCCTGGGGCCAGGGAGGCCCTTGGCGGGGCTTCCTCGCACTCTCACTGGCCTTGCAGGTCCACCGCCGGGCCCCTGATGTCAGGGGGTGTGGCATATGCTAATGAGTTATGCTAATGAGTTCCCCTAGCTCTTTTTCTATGAAATGACCCCTGTATATTGCAATGACAGGAGGTCTCCAGGCCCCACCTGGTGGTTGGCAACCGTAACAAACGGTTCCCTGGCAATGGTTTACCGCCTCAGTGAGAACTAGGCCTCAAAGAAGGAAGAGAGAAAATATATTTTTCTGAGAAACTGAAAGCCCTTACAGACTACGGTAGTGTTCAGAATATTTCCTTCTATCGCATTTTGTGGCGGACTTGGCATAATATATAGCGGTTTTGTTCAAGTTATCGTTGCTTTTTAGATATATTAAAAAAATAATACAAATTATGCCCGTTCCAGCTAAGCCTCCTGCATATCCCAAAGGGGGGAAGAGTAGGAGACAGAGTGAAATCCTAAACAGAGTTACGCTCTTTTAAACCCATTGCTATAAATGGCCTTCGAAAGGAGTCACTCTGCTTAGGACTGCCCTGGAAGGTTTTGGGTGCTTTCCCAGATCTGTGGCTTAGAAATAATGTGTTGGCATCACATTTTGGCCCTCTGTCCTCTCCAGAAAGACATGGAAGCGGCTGCCATTTTGCGCTTCTGCCGTTTCATTGTGGGCAGGATGAAGGGAGAGAAAAGGACACACACAAACCCATTATTCTGACATTATCTCTGGAACTGAAATGCCGCCGTAACTTTTTTGTTCCTCTTTTGTGCTCACGCACAGATGTTGTGGGTGATATTCCCTGAATTCCCCTGGAAAATAAAGCGGGTTTTTATCAGTATTCTCCAAGTGTCGAATAGAAATGCAAATTGGCTCTAAGCGGTTAATGTCGTTGGTGTTTTTTTTAATCCATTAGCTGTCCAGCATTAACTAGCTAGTCTTTTTTTGGTTTTCTCCCCCCCCCCTTTCCCCCTCTATGCATCATGTTTGATGTGAGGGTTCTCTCCCTCCTCGCTTTCTTCGGTTCCCATACTTCCCCTGACCCTCCCTCCCCCTTGTTCTTGCTCAATGTACTTGTTTAAAGTTGTTTGTTTATTAACCCTTCCAAAGGTCTCCCCTTTTCAGAAAGACAGGGATCTAAAAAGGGGCCGTAGCCCTTGGCGATGGAGGGGATCCAAGGGGAGTCTTCCAAAAACAAACAGCAATGGAATGCGGCAAAGCGACTTGGGCTCTTCCGGCTACACAAGTCGGGTTGACAACTTCCAGGTGGTGGCTGGAGATCTCCCAGAATTACAGCTGCACTCCAGACAATGGAGATCTAGCCCCTTGGAGACAGTGGCTGTAGAGTCACTTCCGCTGGAAGCCCGAGGGTTCCGCTTTTCGTCCTCCATTTTATTTTTAGCCTTGGTGATATGCGCTTGGGCGAAGCTTTGGCCCGATGTTAATAAAACCGGG
>NW_015163734.1:8053-38294 GCF_001447785.1 Gekko japonicus | reverse complement strand
AAGGACTCAGCAGGTATAATGTCATAGGGTCTACCCTCCAAAGCAGCCATTTTCTCCAGGAGAAACTGATCTCTGTCATCTGGAAATCAATTGTAGCAGTGGGAGATCTCCAGGTCCCACCTGGAGTTTGGCAACCCTAGGGGAAAGTGTGCTGCACAGCAGGGGGTTGAAGAGAATGGTTTGATGGCTGCTGGGCCAAGATTGGCAACAATAGTTCCCCAGGAGCAAATAGCTGGGTTGGAGGGTGGAGTCTATGGCACTGTAACCTGTCTGAGGTCCCCATCTCCCCAGGCAGCTTTTAAAACATGATCCTGGGACCTACACACCACCAGACATTCCAACTGCCTTGGGGGGGGGAGTATGAGGTGTGGAATGGAGTGAAGTCCAATAAGCTTCCATATGCAAAAGACCTTGAAGGTTCCATATGCAACTGACATTCCAACTGCCTTGCGGGGAGGGGGGTGAGTTTGAGGTGTGGAATGCAGTGAAGTCCAATCAGCTTCCATATGCAAAAGACCTTGAAACACTGGGCGGGACTGCACAAAGCAGCCAGTCAACCCAGCCAGCGTCTTCTGACTGACAGTTCAAGCGTCCATACACTAAAGGAGTGCATTTTAGAACTTTGGCACCCACTATTCAATTATATATAAGGAGAGATTGCCTATGTGCATGCGCAAACTGTGAAAAAATAAAAAAAACGCCACGGCGCGCCTGAAGTTTGTGGACAGTGTGGACGCCTGGGAGCGATGTGCTGCGTGGTGAGACAGATACGTTTGACTACGCTTGTCCCCGGATCAAATTAGTCCAGTTGGAACTGGAGTTTAAACCGCTCTACCACGCCATATGAATGCATCCTTAGACTGTCAGACTGGCAACCAGCAAAATGGTTGAGGGAAGGGAAACTGGGGAGGCATCTGATGTTGCAGATGTCACTTCCAGGTACACCCCAGAAGTGACAATGGGTAACTCTAAGAATCAGCGGAAACTCTATGGTAAAACTCTATGTATACCAGCACAGAGGCCATTTTGAATTTTTCTCCCGCCACCACTTGGAGCAGTGGAAGGCAACAGAGATGGCAGCCTCCCATCATAGCAGAAGGCCGGGCAATCCTACCCGAGGATCTCTGGAGGGTCCAAAGCCAGCCCTTGGGCCTTTGTGACACATCAGCCTGCCTTGCTATGTAGTACAACATCAGCAGGACTGGGACATACCTGGTCTCACGAAGCTGCTTCCGACTGAGACAGACTTCTATCAACTATTACCTGTTCTGACTGGCAGCAGCAATTCAGATCTTCCCCAAATCTTTCTGTTTAATCCTTTTACCTGGAGATGCTGGGAATTGAATATGAACCCTTCCTCCTTGCCCAGCAGATGCTTTTCCATTTACAGAGGAGAAGTAGTATGAGAAGTAGTAGTAGTAGTAGTAGTAGTAGAAGAAGAAGAAGAAGAAGAAGTTTTTATACCCTGGTCTTCAGTACCCAAAGGAGTCTCAGAGTGGCTTGCAATTGCCTTGCCTTCCTCCCCCCACAATAGATACCCTGTGAAGTAGGTGGGACTGAGAGAGCTCTGAGAGAACTGGGACTGATCCAAGGTCCCCCAGCTGGCTTCATGTGGAGGGAGAGTGGGGAATCAAACCTGGTTCTCCAGATTAGAGTCCACAGCTCTTAACCACTACACCAAACTGGCTCCCAAACTGAAGATCATGATGCGGTCAGCGCGCTTAGGGGAGGAGCCACGGCTCAGTGGTAGGGTGTCCGCTTGAGATACAGAAGGCCCCAGGTTCAGTTCCCAGCATCTCCAGCTAGAAGGATCAGGTAGCAGGTGATCTGAAAGACTTCTGCCTGGAACTCTGGACAGCAGCAGCTACTCTAAGTAGACAATACTGACTCTGATAGACTAATGGCCTGATTCAGCAGAAGGTAGCTTTATTCATCAGTCAGGTAATACAGTGGGTGCTGTAAGTCACTCTGTGCTGAGTGATGGCTCAGATTTCTCAGAGGAAGAGTTACCTGCTAGCCCTGATCTGGTAATTGAACAGCTGGTAACAACAAGAGATCAGGTCACTGGCTGATCAGGAGTCACAGCTTACACCTTTTAGCTCTGAAGCAGTAAACAAGTACATTTTGCTAGTGAGCCACCAACCTTGCTGCTACTGAACATCTGCAACCTTGAACCTCAGACTGGATCTGACAACCAGCTTTTCTGGAACCCCTGACCTCAGACTGGACTTCCTCCCTGGAACTCCTGGACCCTAGACTGGACTTTGGTAAACCTGCTCTCTGGAGCCCCTGATTTTGGACTGGACTTTGGATACTCTCTGCAACCTTGCCTATGACCTGCCCTGCTGAACCCCAGTCTGTGCCTCCTGGGGAAGCTAGATCAGTACAGTTGATGGGGCTTTAACTGATCCAAGATCCAGAGTTGCTAAACACTTGATAGGCAATAGGGTCCCCAGTTCCCTTGCCCTATACCCCCTATGTCCCTCTGTCCTTTGACAGAATGGTGGGGTAAAATGGGGGGGGGATATTTGGTAGTGAACTGGAATTCACATCATTGCGCCAGTGCGATGCTCTGTTTGGTGTAGTGGTTAAGTGCACGGACTCTAATCTGGGAGAACTGGGTTTGATTCCCCACTTCTCCACTTGCAGCTGCTGGATGACCTTGGGCAAGCCATAGTTCTGGCTGAGCTGCTCTTGAAAGAGCAGTTCTCAAAAGAGCTCTCTCAGCCCCACCTACCTCACAGGGTGTCTGTGGTGGGGAGGGGAAGGGAAAGAAGAAGATAAGAAGAAGAGAAGAGATTGGATTTATACCCCGCCCTTCACTACCCAAGGGAGTCTCAGAGCGGTTTACAAATTCCTTTCCCTTCCCCTCCCCACAACAGACACCTTGCGAGATAGCTGGGGATGAGAGAGCTCTGACAGAAACTGCTCTTTTTCAAGAACAGCTCTTATCAGAACTACAGCTTGCCCAAGGTTATCCAGCCAGGTGCAAGTGGAGAAGTGGGGAATCAAACCCAGTTCTCCCAGATTAGAGTCCGCGCAGTGTAGTAGTTAAGTGTGCAGACTCTAATCTGGGAGAACCGGGTTTGATTCCCCACTCCTCCACTTGTACCTGCCGGATGACCTTGGGCAAGCCATAGTTCTGACAAGAGCTGTCCTTGAAAAAGAGCAGTCTCTCTCAGAGCTCTCTCAGCCCCACCTACCTCACAGGGTGTCTGTTGGGGGGAGAGGAAGGGAAAGGAGTTTGTAAGCCGCTCTGAGACTCCCTTGGGTAGTGAAGGGTGGGGTATAAATCCAATCTCTTCTCCTCTTATTAACCACTACACCAAACTGGCTCTTTGATTGTAAGCCGCTCTGAGACTCCTTCAGGTAGTCAAGGGCGCGGTATAAATACAATCTCTTCTTTTTCTTCCTCTTCCTCTTCTTCTTTCTCTTTCTCTTCCTCCTCCTCTTCCTCTCCTTCTAGGATTCACCCCAAACTCTATGGTTTGTGCTGGCAGTGATGTCATGGCACCAACGTGGTACTTATCAGGCAGCTTACGGATCCCCTACCTGCAATCTCCCACCAGGAGCCAGCTCTCGGCTGGCCAGCCTAATTGGCAACTATTTTTCTGGTGGGCCATTTTGGAGACAGGCCAAAACCCCTCCTCCAAGTGGCAGGATAACAAATTAAACTCCATTCATCCCCATTTTCCCCGACTTCCGAGGACACGGGAGGCGCCAGCACCCAATCCTGGACTCGGCAAGCTTCTGAAAGAATATATCCTTCCTAAACCCAGGGACTGAAGCAGTTAACTGTGACCCCGCGAAGAGAAATTACTTGAAAACTTCCCAATTCCCATTGAACCCTCGGTCCTTTTCTGTGTCGGTCTTGGAATCGAGCCCGGCTGCCCTTCGGAAACAAAGGCGGAAAGAGGAGCAATGAACCAATCCAATGTGTTAAAACTCCGACCATGTCTGTCTTTGAAACGTCTCTTTATGTTGTTTGGAAAACTTTGGAGTATTGAGGGTGGGTGTTTTTTGAAGAAAAAAAAGTGAGAGAAAGAGAATGGGAATTAAAGGAAACTTTTTTCCCCCTTAAAGAGAGCAGGAGACATTAATTAAATATCCCATTCATTTCTCTGGCACACAGTCATCAATCAGATTTCTTATTAGCATGCCCGATGACCCCTGTAGCCTTCCTCAGTCTCAGGACCATCTGCATGATGAAACTCCAAATCAGACCACACAGCCAAGAGCAAAAACAACCCTAGAGTGGCAATCTACATTATTATCTCTACTAGGAAAAGGGCTCGTTGTGGAAATAAATACAACGAACTCTAGAAAGAGGCTCTGGGCGGGTGCCCCGGCCTTGGACACTCAGTGTTAACTTGCTGTGGCGACCTCAGCAGGGTATAATGACACTGAGTCCACCATTGGAACTGATCTCTGCTACCTAAAGAACAGTTGTGATTTTTAGTGATCTCCAGCCCTCACCTGGACATTGGCAATGATGGTTCCCCAGAAGGGAATGGTTGGTTTGGAGGGTGGAATCTATGGCTTTGTACCTGTCAGAGGTCCCACGCCTCCTGAAACCTCACCCTCTCCAGGCTCCATCCCTCGCCTCTCCAGGAATTTCCAACCTGGAGTTGCCAACCCTATCTCCTTCCCAGCCAATCATCATCCTACCTTTATTTCCCCCTCACTCTTCAACTTTCCACCCCCCACATACCTGCAGCCTCTCCCGTGCTCTGAAGCCCTGACTGCTATGTCACATTGGCTGTCATACGGGGGCCACCTCAGCAGCATATAAGGATACAGAGCCCACCAGTTTCTCCAGGGGAACTGATCTCTGCCATCTGGAAAGCAGTTGTAATTCTGAGTGATCTCCAGCCCTCACCTGGAGATTGGACACATTTTACCTCAGAATAGCAAACTGACCTCTGTGTTCTGACTGGCTATGGGGGGGAGAGGAACAGCAAACTGTTTAGAATGTTGGAGGCAAGACTCAAGCAATGCAGCCAGTGGATTGGGACAGATTCTGATTGACACACCAGGGCGTCAACCAATTCCGGAGCGTGTGGAATGTTCTAGAGAAGTGCCACCACCATTTGGCTTTTATATATAAGGGAGATAATGCTAAAACAAAATTTCCTTCCCCAAATTCTCCTCTGACACATTGGTGTCAAATATTTATTGGCTCTGAAGAACAAAAATATTTGCCAAACATTCCCAGATTTCTGAATGTTGGAATTTGGAATGTCTGGCTTAGGTGTCAGGGCTTTTTTTCATAGAATCATAGAGTTGGAAGGGACCTCCAGGGTCATCTAGTCCAACCCCCTGCACAATGTAGGAAATTCACAAATACCTCCCCTCCACACCCTGTACCATGCCCAGAAGATGACAAAAAACAACCCTCCAGGATCTCCAGCCAAACTGGCCTGGAGAAAAGTTCCTCCCAGACCCCAAAGTGGCGATCAGCATTTCCCTGGGCGTGTATGAAAGGGCCACGAGAACTAAGCACTGAGGCAACCCTCCCTGCCCTCCCTCTCACGATCTGCCTGAGTTCACAGAATCAGCATTGCTGTCAGATGAACCATCTAGCCTCTGTTTGAAAACCTCCAAAGAAGGAGAGCCTCCCGCATCCCAAGGAAGCCTGTTCCACTGAGGAACATACAGCAGGTCAACCTGGAGGATAATTTAGCCCCCTTCAAGTCCTCTGGGAAATAATTATTTTTTGAGATCTCTGGAAGGCCATCAAAGAGGGGTAGAGTTTGACAGGTGACATGCAATATCAGTTATAGTTTGACAATTATAGGTATTATATAGGTTACAAGGCAATTGTATTTCTTATTCACTAGATAGTTGACATGGGGTAATACTTTTGAAATTTAATTTATATGTTCTGCTATTAAGTAATTTTCATAAGAACATACGATAGGCCATATTGGACCAGGCCAATGGCCCACCCAGTCCAACACTCTGTGTCACACAGTGGCCAAAGCCCAGGTGCCATCAGGAGGTCCACCAGCGGGGCCAGAACTCCGGAAGCCTTCCCACTGTTGCCCCCCCCCAAGCACCAAGAAGATAGAACATCACTGTCTTTTGAACGGTTTCCTTATGATGATATTCGCTGTCCAATATTCAATAGTTTCAGAGAGTAGATGTGTTGGTCTGCAGTAGAACAGCTAGATTTGAATCCGGACCAACAGATTTTTTGGATATAAGCTTTCGAGAGTCAATGTTATCTGACAAAGGGAGCTTTTGATTCTCGAGAGTGTAAACACCCCACCCCACCCCACCCCAATCCTGGTGGTCTCTAAGATGCTACTGGACTTGAATCAAGCTGTTCAACATGCAATAGTATTTCATATTTCTTCATTTAGGAGTTAATGGGATTTCACTTTTGATGCTGGCCGTAATCAAAAGAACTGAAAGACAACAATATGTCTGAAGCCCTCCAGAGTGACATTTCATCCTCCCAAACAGCCCTGTAAAGTAGGTTAGGCTGAGACTACATGACTGGCCCAAGGTCGCCCAGCAAGTTTCCCATGGCACGAGGGGGGATTTGAACCTGGGTTTCCAGGGATATTATTAAGACTGGCTGTTTCAACAGGTATCAGTGCTGTTCTTTCAAGCACACAAGCATCTACTTCAAGCATACTCTAGCACTGAGGGTTAGAAGCTTACTCTTTTCTTTAATCATGAAAACTGAAATTCCGAAGAAACCACATTCCATGCACACATGAAGTTGTCTTATATCGGGTCAGACCATTGATTCATCATGATCAAGAAAGCCATACTTACCTGGCAGGGGAGACACCTTGATCACGAAGGAGGTTTTCCCAGGGCGAGGCTCATCCATTGCACTTCAGGTGTGCTGACCCCTGCGATTTCCCCAAATGCGGGAAACTCGACTGCATAATTTGTGGTAGTGGGGGACTGCGTTCGCGCTTTCAAATTAAAAAAAAAATGATCAAGAAAGCCAGTTTGGTGTCATGGTTAAGAGTGCGGATTCTACTCTGGGAGAACTGGGTCTGATTCCCCACTCCTCCACATGCAGCTGCTGGTGTGACTGTGGGTCAGTCACAAGTTCTCTCAGAGCTGTTCTCTCAAGAGCAGTCCTTGAGAGAGCTCTCTGAGCCCCACCTACCTCACAGGGTGTCTGTTGCGGGGAGGGACAGGGAAAGGATTGTAAGCCGCTCTGAGACTCCTTCAGGTAGTGAAGGGTGGGGTGTAAATCCAATCTCCTCCTCCTCCTCCTCTTCTTCTTCTTCATCGCCTACCCGGACTGCCAATGGCTTTCCAAGGTCCTCTAAGCAACTACTGTATCTCTGATCTACAACTCCTGACCATGATATATGAAACTGCCTTATACTACTTAGGGAGGGGCTGTGGCTCAGTGGTAGAGCATCTGCTTGGCATGCAGAAGGTTCCAGTTCAATCCCCGGCATCTCCAGTTAAAAGGACGAGTTAAGAGACCCTGGAGGGCTTCTGCCAGTCTGAGTGGACAATGCCAACTTTGATGGACCGAGGGTCTGATTCAGTATAAGGCAGCTTCATATGTGTGCATGTATGCCATCAAGATTACCAATAGGACCACTGATAAATCATATCTTGTAATGTTCCAGCATGGTGCAGCAGTAGTTAAACCAGGATCCAGAAGACTCCGGTGCAAAGCTTCACCCTTCCATGAAGCTCGAAGGCCGATCTTGGGCCAGTCACTCTCAGCCTACCTCGCAGGGTTCTAATGAAGATAAAATGGAGAAGAGCACAATATATCCCCGTCCCGAGCTCCTTGGAGGAAATGCAGAATAAAACTGCACTAAATAATGACTAATAATTTTTACCACCACCACCACCCTTTCCAAGTTTTCTTCTATAACTTTGGCTCATTAGGTAACGATCCGCTTTTCTGCACCTTTAGAACTTCTCAAAGATTTGCATTTTTTTAAAAAAGGGGGGAAAGGAATCTTAATTCTTGTCCGCCAGACACGCTTAAGAATGTACTGTCTGCCGGTGGTTTGAAGGGAACAAGTTGTGCCAGTGTGGGGACTGGGGAGCGTGTCGGCGAGAGCCCCCTTTGACGCCCCATCTGAGCCGCTTAGGAGTGTTTTGGAAGTCACCGCGACTTTGGAGGACGCAAGCAAAATCCGAGCAAAACAAGGAGGCCACGCATGGCAACGGCCCTCTTTGAAATCCCGGCTTTCTTTGGCGTCAATGCGCCAGCTTTCGGCGCTGGTCCCTGCAAAGGAGAAACGGAGATAGGCTTGGAGAGCTGCCGAACAAAAGAGCCGGTTTCTGGGGAAACATGGCTCTCGAAGATGTAGCTCGGGCTGCGGCTGAAACCAAGCCGGGGGTGGGGTGAGAGAGACACATCAGAAAAGTGTCAAAATATTTGGATTACAGGGACGTTTCGGCAGGGTGCTGAGGGAGAGAAGTTCAGAAGCCACCTGGCAGGATCGGCTTACTTCATTTCTGCTGGGGGCTCATTGGGAAGGGGGGGGCAGGTGAGCTCCCTCAGCCCTCTCCAATGGCCTTGGTGTCGGACTGACGAGAATCAACGTTACGAATTTGTTACAAATGCATGTTTATAATCATCGTCTGAGGGGAGGATGAGGCGATGAGGCAAAACCTTCACAAGAGGAGTGGGCTTTGAGGAGGGATTTAAAGAAAGAGAAGGGGAAGAGGGAGAGAAAGGGTATTTATTTATTTATTTATTTATTTTTATACCTTCGGCTTATATACCGCCTTGACCCCGAAGGGTCTCTGGGCGATTTACATAGTGGTTCTAACCAACCAATTAACCTGACTAGGGCCACATTGTCCACAGGGTAAAGGTAAAGGTAAAGGTTCCCTTGCTCGAAAGCCAGTCGAATCCGACTTTAGGGTTGCGGTGCTCATCTCCGTTTCAAAGCCGAAGAGCCAGCGCTGTCCGAAGACGTTTCCGTGGTCATGTGGCCAGCATGACTAAACACCAAGGCGCACAGAACGCTGTTACCTTCCCACCGAAGTGGTACCTATTTATCTACTTGCAATTTCTTGCTTTCGAACTGCTAGGTTGGCAGGAGCTGGAACTAGAGACGGGAGCTCACCCTGTCTTGCGGCACCCGGGTCTCGAACCGCTGAACTACTGACCTTCCACAGTCTGCAGTTCAGCGTCTTAACCACTTGAGCCACCGCAGCATGACTGCCTACCAGCACCCCGGGCTAGTTGTCATCCGGCTTCCTTCCGCGGCTTCAGATATTGGCGTCCTGGTGCCCCTTCTGGAGCCGATCCTTCCCCGAGCAGCTTCTTCCGGCAGGTCTCGTCTTTTTGGCGCGTGGCTCTGTGTTGGCTGCAGTTCCGGCTACTGTCCACAGGTGGCTCCGCCGCGCTGCGCCGCACGTCACCACGCTTTCCAAGGCTCCACTTTCTCCGGGCTCCGCCTCCAACGTTGCTCCACCGGGTCGCCAGGAACTGCTCCACCGCCATCGTTGCCACCACCGCCAAACCCTTTACCTCACAAGGAGGAGGGGGTGCCCCCTGCCACCTAGGGCAGGTACCCACTTTATCTAGCCAGTTTGGTGTAGTGGTTAAGTGTACGGACTCTAATCTGGGAGAACCGGGTTTGATTCCCCACTCCTCCACTTGCACCTGGCTGGATGACCTTGGGCAAGCCATAACTCTGGCACAGCTGTTCTTGAAAAAGAGCAGTTTCTGTCAAGAGCTCTCTCAGCCCCACCTACCTCACAGGGTGTCTGTTGTGGGGAGGGGGAGGGAAAGGAGTTTGTAAGCCGCTCTGAGACACCTTTGGGTAGTGAAGGGCGGGGTATAAATCCAATCTCTTCTTCTTCTTCTCTTCTACTTGCATTTTATGATGCTTTCGAACTGCTGGGTGGACGGGTAGGAACATAAGAGTTCTACTGGATCAGGCCAGTGGTCCATCTAGTCCAGCATCCTGTCTCACACAGCGGCCAACCAGTCCCTCTGGAGGGCCAACAACAGGGCAGAGAAGCTGAGGCCTTCCCCTGATAAGGACATATTGTTATTCTCCTGGAGGGCCATCAACAGGGCATAGGGGCTGAGGCCTTCCCCTGATGTTGCCTCCTGGCTCTGGGATTCAGAGGCTTAGTGCCTCTGAATATGGAGGTTCCCTCCTCAGCCACCATGGCTAGTAGCCATTGATAGACTTATCCTCCATGAACCGATTGAATCCGCTTTTCAAGGTGCTTATTCCTCTGGACTTTTTCCACATGGATGTTCTGCAGGGTTGGTCCAAGATGTTTTGTTGCCTGAGGTAAACGATGGCCCAGCTGTCTGTCATCTTGCGGGATGCTTCACTTCCTCTCCTCAGCTGTTGATCCACCTGTTGATGTTAAGTCCTGCTAAGGGATAAAGTGAAGCGTGTCAGCTTACATCAACATGGTACCCTTGGGCCCCAGAGCACCCACCAGCTCCTTTCCTGGTGCCCGCCAAGTGTTTTCAGAAAGTGGGTGGGACCAGGTGGGGCTTTTCCCCAGGAAGGCATTTGATTGGCTCTGCAGATTTTTTTTTTCAAATGTTACTTTGGCAGCA
Organism: Gekko japonicus; assembly: GCF_001447785.1. Classification (NCBI taxonomy): domain Eukaryota; kingdom Metazoa; phylum Chordata; class Lepidosauria; order Squamata; family Gekkonidae; genus Gekko; species Gekko japonicus. Next base: position 27,757 of record NW_015163734.1, on the reverse strand, counting down.
GTTACCCCCACAGTACAAGAATCCTCACTGTGTGACTGAAGGTAAACAGCAGCAGCCATTTTGTGGCGGGCTTCACCTCCTGTGGCAGTCATTTTGTGACAGTCATTTTGTGGTTCATAACCATCGTGTTGTGTCAGAATTCCAAAGGAGCCCACAGGCTCAAAAAGGCTGGGGACCCTGACTTACACACCTGTTATACAGAGATATACAGATACACCCCCAAATTGTATTTGCCTTTTTAGCTACCGAATCATACTGTGTGGTCTATTAAGACCCCTAGATCCTTTTCATACATACTACTGCCAAGACAAGCCTCCCCCATCCTATAATTATGCATTTGATCTTTCCTACCTAAATGCAGAACTTTACACACATAAAATTCATTTTATTTGGTTTAGCCCAGTTTTTCAGCTTGTCAAGATCACTCCGTATTCTGACTCTGTATTTGCTTCTTCTACTGTATTTGCTACCCCTCCCAATTTGATTATCATCTGCAAATGTAATAAGCATTCCCTCTATCCCTTCATCCAAACCATTGATAAAGATGTTGAACAAAACAGGTCCCAGGACAGATCCTTGAGGCACTCCACTTGTCACTCCTCTCCAGGAGGATGAGGAACCATTCACAAGCACTCTTTGGGGGCGATCTGTCAACCAGTTACAGATCCACCTAACAGTCATAGGATCCAAACCACATTTTACCAATTTGCCAACCAGAATATTATGTACTTTAGTATTTCACAATCTGTATGCTAATAAGCTGTGGGAAATTAATTAAACAGATAACTAAGGGCACTAGTGAGTCCAAAGATTCCACCCAGGAAGGATGTTGCATGCCACATCTCTGCATGATATACTGCTCAGACCTTGCTTCCCTCCATTCAATTGCAGCTGAGGATTATTCTGATGCATCTTTGCATCAAGTGAGTGGATCCTTCAGTCATTGTGACACATGGAGGAACAGCAGAATTACCCAGGGTGAATGCTGTCCGTTATGTCACTACATGAGTCACTGCTCTGGGCTTTCTTCCAATTTGGAAGCACAGGGCCTCATGCAGAAATTCAAGGAGCAGGCTCTACAGCAGTGGGTTCATGCATGTTCTCCCACTCTTGGAAAGTAAACCATTAAGAGTTACGAAATAAACCTATGTCTGGGGCAGTGATGCTCTGTATTCTTGGTACTTGGGGGGCAACAGAGGGAGGCCTTCTGGAGTTCTGGCCCCGCTGGTGGATCTCCTGATGGACCCTGGGTTTGGGGCACTGTGTGACACAGGTCATTGGACTGGATAGGCCACTGGCCTGATCCAACATGACTTCTCTTAGGTGCTTATGTTCTTAAGCCTCCAACTTGGTACCAGAAAAAAATAAGAAGAGGAGATTGGATTTATACCCCGCCCTTCACTACCCAAAGGAGTCTCAGAGCGGCTTACAAACTCCTTTCCCATCCCCTCCCCACAACAGACATCCTGTGAGGCAGGTGGGGCTGAGAGAACTCTGACACAAACTGCTCTTTTTCAAGAACAGCTGTGCCAGAACAATGACTTGCCCAAGGTCATCCAGCAGGTGCAAGTCGAGGAGTGGGGAATCAAACCCGGTTCTCCCAGGTTAGAGTCTGTGCACTTAACCACTACACCAAACTGGCTCTCAGCTATTAAAGCAATATACAAAACAATTTTGCAGAATACCCTGATGATCAGATCATACAGTAGGGGTGCAAACAGACTAGGGAATAGCTTAGCCTGCTCTTCTCTGCCTGTAACAGCAAATATGGAGAAATCAGCCCTGACCTGGATAGCCCTGGCAAGCCCAAACTCGTCAGACCTCAGAAGCTAGGCAGGGCCGACCCTGGCAAGTATTTGGATGGGAGACCTCCAAGGAATAGTAGGACCTCTCAAGCCACTTCTCTGAATGTCCACCGTACCCCAGTAGAGGTCGCCAGAAGTCACCATGACTTCCAGGCATGGGCGCGCACACATGCACAAATGCAAAAATACCAAAAAAGAAAAAGAAACCAGGGTTGACTTGCAACACAGAGGCAGGCCATGGCAAACCACCTCTGAATGTCTTTTGCCTTGAAAACCACATGAGGTCACCGTAAGTCAGCTGTGAATTGATGGCACTTTCCACCGCCATACGGATGCTCTAGACCAGGGGTGTCCGAGGTAAAATCGGGGAGTTGGAGTGCTTGGTGTCGGAGGGAAAAATAGACATTGTGGGTATTTCTGAAACTTGGTGGGATGAGGAAAATCAGTGGGACACAGTGATTCCCGGTTATATATTATATCGGAAGGATAGGGGGGGAAGGGTTGGAGGTGGGGTAGCTCTGTATGTCAGAGAGGGTATAAAGTCTAGAAAGATTGAGAGGCTAAATGAATTGGATTCGCTTCTGGAAGTTCTATGGGTTGAAATAGGGGGGCCAAAAGGAAACTTAACACTGGGAGTTTGTTATCGCCCACCAGATCAAAAGATAGAGGAGGATTATAAAATGATGAATGCCTTAAAGATAGCAACTAGACAAAAACACTGTGTAATAATAGGTGATTTTAACTACCCACACATTGATTGGGTCAATATGTGTTCTAGTCGGGAAAAAGAGATTGAGTTTCTAGACACTCTAAATGACTGTGCTATGGAGCAGATGGTCACGGAACCTACCAGGGGAGAGGCGATCCTTGATTTGGTCCTAAGTAACACTCAAGACCTGGTGAGAGATGTAAAAGTGATTGCACCGCTTGGAAACAGTGATCATAATGTTGTTGAGTTCATCATTTGTACAAATAGAGAATTGGCCAAAAAGAGTCAGTTATCAGACACTGTTAAATAAACAAAATATTGCAAGAGTGCTGATGTTTTAACCATGTTTTTAAGTTAAAAAACACCCCTTTGTGTTTGTGTCCTTTATAAAGTTCATATCTCCGCTACCTGGCATTGCATTTTATCACACACATGGCCCGGCCCAACAAGGTCTCATTTATGTCAGATCCGGCCCTCATAACAAATGAATTCGACACCCCTGATCTAGGCTGATCCTGCATTGAGCAGGGGGTCGGACTAGATGGCCTGTATGGCCCCTTCCGACTCTGTGATTCTGTGATTCGAAGAAAGGGTGGCTGTAAATGCAATAGAAATTTGCACACGGTGCTGAGGCTAAAGACATGGTGGGTTATGAAATTGGTGATCCTATCCTGAGAGTGACACTCCTCCTTGCAGCTGACCTGGCTATATTGTGGCGACTCCTGATTCCCACGCTGCGTCAAAGAAAAGGTTTGCATCGTCAGCTGGATATTAATTTAAAATGACGCCGGGGGGTGGGCGGGCTGGAAACCATCCCTCTCCCGCCCACCCCTCGTCTCCCCCAGGAAAATTGATCCAACGATACTCAGGCAAATCACAAAGGTACCCACGGCTTTTCTCCCTGCCTGGTCAACCCCCGTGATCATCAAATCTTCTTTCCACGGCCTTGCGGATGACGCTCGCTACATATCTTGTGAGGTACAGCGTTTGATTCTCTCCCCCCTTCCTGGCCTATCTTTTTCTTTTCCCTGGTTTGGTTTCTCCCTGAATACCGGCCACTGGTTGAGCTTTCGGCTCAGCTGCTTAACTCGGGTTTCTTTTCTGTGCCCCACCTTCCCTGCTGTTTGTTGATAGTATTAATAATATGAGCAGCAGGAGACCCTAGACACTTGGGGCCTAGACCGGCCCGAATTGTTCTCGAATGACAGGAAGCCGCCTCTGTAAATTACTCGGTGACCTGGGATTTCGGCAGGTTACCACGATAACTCAAGGGCTCTCGCTTATTGGGTTGGCTTCCTGCTGCGTCGACGTTTATTGGCCTCCCTCGGCGTCGTGAGAAGACGCTGGTTTCGCCTCTTTCAGGAGAGAAGGCGAGAGACAGAGGCCACAAAGGTTGCCTTTTCGGGAGAACGTGGTTTCCCAAAGGCCTTGAACTTGGGGGTGGAAAAGGGGGACGTGGTCCTCCGCTGCGGGGAAACCGCTGCCTCATCTGGTTCAGAGTGAGGATGCGCTGAGAAGATGGGAGATTGGTGACCAGGGCTCCCTTAATTGTTTCAAAAGCAAATATGCATTTATTTGAGCTTGCCTTTCTTCCCGATGGGAGACCCACAGTGGCTTTTGGGAGGGATTTTCGATGGTGCAGAGAGAGGATTGAATCAGGTCCTGACGCCATTCCTAGTGTTACCGACTTCTAAGTGGGGCCCGGAGATCAGTCCCCCTGGAGAAAATGGCTGCTTCGGAGGGCGGACTCTATGGCATTATACCCTGCTGGGGTCCCTCCCTTCCCCAAATCCAATCTCCTCTTCTTCTCCAGCCCTGACCTGGATGGCCCAGGCTAGCCCGATCTCATCAGATCTCGGAAGCTGATAGACAACTTAAAAACTTAAAAACTGAAAAATCACCAGGCCAAGTCCAGGGTTGCGACGTAGAGGCAGGCAATGGCCAACCTGGGTTTTGGCCACTGTGTGACACAGAGCACTGGACTGGATGGGCCACTGACCAATCCAACATGGCTTCTGTTATGTTCTTAAGGCAGATTCGTGTGTTCCAAGCATGCGCTGTAACAAACTTTCTATCTAGTGTCATTAAGGAGGGGGGAAAGCCACGCAAGAACAACTGGTACAGTCATACCCAGAGAGGCCAGAAATACGATTATCGGGAATTATTTGGGATTCTTAAACATGGAGCACGAACAGTATGTGTTTCTTCTCATGTTTAGTTTTGCGATTGCTTTCCACCAAAATATTTTTCCGCCGTGCCCCCCCCCTCCTTGCGGGCTTTGTTTCCAAGAGAAAAGCGGGGCATGAGGGACAGAGACGGCCATGCTTACCTCTAGAGACTTTGCATTTATTCCACCTAAGAAAGGGCAATTGCTTTCAGGAGTATTGTCCGGCCACATTAGAGAAAGGATTAAGCCGATACATTCAGCTATTCTAACAGATTTCCCTTTAAGCCTTCAATAGCCTCTCCTCTCGCATTCCCCTGAATAATCACATTAGTTTTGTCATTAAAAGGTTTCCCCCCCACCTCCTTTCCTTTTCTGGCCAATGCTTAAACCGCTTACACCACCCAAAGGGGTCGCATATATTAGGGGAACAAGACAAACGGAAGGGATTTGCCCTTCTCCGTGTTCTCTTCGCTCTGGCGATGGAACTAAAAGAGTGGGGTGGTTTTTTGGGTGTTTTTACTGAATAGGAGACAGGAGAGGAGGGAGGAGCAAAAAGATCTGGGGTAGTTTTTGCCTGAGTTATGGAAACCCCAAGCCCCAGGGCAGAGGGAGGAGGGAGCTAGGAGAACCATGCATGGGAGGAATTTGCAATGCAACAGCGCCTCCTTCAGGAAGTACAAAAGAATAAACGTTTGCATGCAGTTGGATTTGTAGAGTATTTGCACTTCTTTATTTTGCATAGAAAGCACTTCTCTGGAAAGGCAGTGAGAAGCCAATTGTTTAGGCACGAGACCCAATAATTTATTTTTATTTCATCTATACTCTCCCCAACTGGGACCCAAGGTGGCTTCTGTCATACACCTGTCCTCCTATTTTTATCCTCACAACAACCCTGTGAGGTAGGTTAGGCGGAGAGACTGTGAGCTTCGGTGGCAGTGCAGGGATTCAAATCCTGGTCTCCTAGATACTCTAACCACTAGACCACACTGCCTCTCCGACAAAAATCAGGCCAACCTGGCGTGAGAAAACTGGTATCATTTATTCATTTGATTTATGGATTTTTAAGCTATTTGTATCTTGCCTGTCTACAATGCGTAAGGAACATTGACATCTAAGCAGTCAGGGTGTTAAAGGAAGATCAGGGAGACCCAGGTTCAAATTTCAACAAGGAGGCCTTGAACCAGATGCCGTCTATTAACTACCTACTTCAGAATTGTTTAGAGGATAAAAGGACAGGACAGAAACACCCCCCCCCCCATCAGACATCTTCAGAGCAAGGGATACAGATGTATCAGTCACAGGACAGTCATTGGCCAGTTTGGTGTAGTAGTTAAGAGACTATTCTACCTGCTCTATCCCATGCATAATCTTGTAAACCTCTATCATGTCACCCTTCAGTCATTGTTTCTCCAAGCTAAAGAGCCCCAAGCGCCTTAAACCTTCCCTTTCTCTCCCCACAACAGACACCCTGTGAGGTAGGTGGGGCTGAGAGAGCTCTGACTGACCCACTGGCGGCATGTGGAGAAGTAGGGAATCAAGCTTGGTTCTCCAGATTAGAGTCCGCTGCTCTTAACCACTACATCAAACTGGCTCTCCCTATGAGAAAAGGCTGCGGGACTTGGGAATGTTCTGTCTAGAAAAGAGGAGGTTTAAGGGGGGACAGGATGGCTCTCTTGAAAAATTTGAAGGGCTGTCACTTAGAGGGGGGCAGGGAGTTGTTCCTGTGGGCAGTAGAGGAGAGGACTCGCAAGAATGGGTTGAAATTAAGGGCGGGAAGGTACCGGCTGGATCTTAGGGAAAACTTTTTGACAGTAAGAGTTGTACAACAGTGGAATTGGCTGCCTTGGGAGGTGGTGAGTTCCCCTCCCTGGCTGTCTTTAAGCAGCGGCTGGACAAACCCTTGTCAGGGATGCTCTAGACTGATCCTGCATTGAGCAGGGGGTTGGACCAGATGGCCTCTATGGACCCTTCCAGCTCTGGGATTCTATGAACAAGTCTACAAGATTATAGAGTTAGTGGACTGAAACTCCCCCCCAAAAAAATATTACAATTCCGGGTCACCCTGCGAAATGGGTTGACTAAAATTGAGACGGACTAAAGGAAGTACCACCTCACACAACAGGTAGATGATCTGTGGAACTCACTACCACAAGATTTATTAATGGAGGACAGCCAATGACAGGCCTATTCGCCGTGATAGCCAAACAGGAATTCTGGCTAAATTACTTATTATTAATTTACCTCATTTGTACCCTGCCCTTCTCCCTAATGGGGATCCGGGGCAGCTTACGTCACTCTCCTCTCCACTCTATCCTCACAACAACCCTGTGAGGTAGATTAGGCTGAGAGAATGCGACTGGCCCAAGGTCACCCGGCAAAACTCCATGGCACCAGTGGGGATTCGAACCCGGGTCTCCCCAATACTAGTTCGATGCTCAACTGCTACACCGGCTCCCAAAGAGGCATAATGCCTCTACTTGGCAGATTATGACATACAGTTGGTGGGCAAGGGCCCTGGTTTGTATCACGCAGCCTACCACTGGTGGAAAACAGATACTATAGAGGGGCCACAGGTGTGATCCCGCGTGACTACTTTATGTAATGCAGGAGCCAGAGGAAACCCCCCGAGATTCACCAGAACATAGACTGAAAGCCACTGGTACAGATTGTAAATGTCTCTTTAATAAAAAGAAACCCCACAGAAAAGTGCATTGCAAACCTAAGAGAGAACGCCCTTCCTTCCACTTGCCGCACGCACGGGAGGTTCTCTTTCGCAGACATCTGTTTATACAAAGCTCTGACAAAAGGGGAGGTTAAAAGCGCCTCCAACTCCTTTCTCCTTCTTGAGTGGCTTTTTCGCGGGAGGAAGGCTTCTGAGTCAGCTTCGCGGCGTGGTAGGAGACGGGCCCCTACAGTGAAGATGCTACATGCCAAACAGTGGGCCGAGGGTGACGCGGGAAGCACCGCCGGCCTTCAGAGGCAGGCCAGTGTCCAGACTAATGTGAGAATCCTTCACACTGCTGCTGTACACATGGAACGGATGTCCCTTCTCCTTCAAGCCTTCCAAAAACTCATTTACTTCCACTGAGTTTCTATCATTCAACCGTGCTCTCCCCACAGGACACGGGCCGATGCGGTACATCGACCTAACAGAGCAGTTAACACCTGATCGGGCTGATTGGGAGCGGTGCTGGCTTGGGCTTGCTTTGCGTACGATGCTCTGCTCTTGGCTTAACTTTGGTTATGGAACACTGGCTGCTCAAAAAAGGCTGTTCCCAGACTGCGGGTCCTTCCTTTTCTGTTCCCGTCCCATGAGCTGGAGCTTAGCCTGCACACGTTTGACAACTTGGATAAATGCAGAGTTCTGTAAAACTCCAGAAGAACACTGCAGTTCTTTATTTAATAGCCTGCTTCCCCCCCCCCACCCCCCAAGGTCGGGACTCAGAGCAGCTTAGAACATTGCCCCTTCCTCCTCTGTGCGACGAGGCCAAGTCCCTCAGTGAGCTTCCACGGTAGAAGTGGGGATTCGAACCCAGATCCCCCAGCATCCTAGTCTGACGCTCTGCCCACTATGCCATGCCAGCTCTCAGCAGCGTGTGTTCCTCTAACCTGTTATGCCAATAAAGGTTTCTGTTCTGTTCCTCTAACCTCCAGGGTGGGAAATGGGGCTGGCCTGAAACCGCTTTTTGTGGCAAGGAGGCCCGAAGGACAAAGTGCAGAGAGGCACGAGAGCTGTATGAGTTCGGCAAACAGCCCTGTGAAGCCAGTCTAAAATATTCTAATTTTACTTGCTTATCTTCGAGTTGTAGTTTTCTTAATTTCAGCAGAAAACTCTTCAGAGGGGTGGCCAGTCGAGCCCTCGCAAACACACAATCCTTCCAAAGGTGAGCACAGCCCTAACGCCTCCCAGGCTCTCACAGCGGATGCTACAAATCAGGCAAAAAATGAGATAATGTGTGGCCATCCCTACAGTAGTGGAAATGTTTACTCGTTTGGCCCACAGCTGTCATCCCCAGTTTATTGGTTTATTGTGGACTTCTGCACTAGGATATTGTAAAAGTATTTTTGATATTATAAAATGATTTCATACAAAGTTATTTGTTGAATTAGCTGTTGTAGATTTTCCGGGTTGTCTGGCCGTGGTCTTGGTATTGTAGGACCTGACATTTCGTCAGTAGCTGTGGCTGGCATCCTCAGAGGTATAAAGATGGAGTACTCTCTGTGTAAGGTATAAACCCCAAGGTGTAAAGATGGAGTACTCTCTGTGTCAAGGTATAAACCCCAAGGTGTAAAGATGGAGTACTCTCTGTGTCAAGGTATAAACCCCAAGGTGTAAAGATGGAGTACTCTCTGTGTCAAGGTATAAACCCCAAGGTGTAAAGATGGAGTACTCTCTGTGTCAAGGTATAAACCCCAAGGTGTAAAGATGGAGTACTCTCTGTGTCAAGGTATAAACCCCAAGGTGTAAAGATGGAGTACTCTCTGTGTCAAGGTATAAACCCCAAGGTGTAAAGATGGAGTACTCTCTGTGTCAAGGTATAAACCCCAAGGTGTAAAGATGGAGTACTCTCTGTGTCAAGGTATAAACCCCAAGGTGTAAAGATGGAGTACTCTCTGTGTCAAGGTATAAACCCCAAGGTGTAAAGATGGAGTACTCTCTGTGTCAAGGTATAAACCCCAAGGTGTAAAGATGGAGTACTCTCTGTGTCAAGGTATAAACCCCAAGGTGTAAAGATGGAGTACTCTCTGTGTCAAGGTATAAACCCCAAGGTGTAAAGATGGAGTACTCTCTGTGTCAAGGTATAAACCCCAAGGTGTAAAGATGGAGTACTCTCTGTGTCAAGGTATAAACCCCAAGGTGTAAAGATGGAGTACTCTCTGTGTCAAGGTATAAACCCCAAGGTGTAAAGATGGAGTACTCTCTGTGTCAAGGTATAAACCCCAAGGTGTAAAGATGGAGTACTCTCTGTGTCAAGGTATAAACCCCAAGGTGTAAAGATGGAGTACTCTCTGTGTCAAGGTATAAACCCCAAGGTGTAAAGATGGAGTACTCTCTGTGTCAAGGTATAAACCCCAAGGTGTAAAGATGGAGTACTCTCTGTGTCAAGGTATAAACCCCAAGGTGTAAAGATGGAGTACTCTCTGTGTCAAGGTATAAACCCCAAGGTGTAAAGATGGAGTACTCTCTGTGTCAAGGTATAAACCCCAAGGTGTAAAGATGGAGTACTCTCTGTGTCAAGGTATAAACCCCAAGGTGTAAAGATGGAGTACTCTCTGTGTCAAGGTATAAACCCCAAGGTGTAAAGATGGAGTACTCTCTGTATCAAGGTATAAACCTCAAGGTATTATACCTCAGAGGTATAAAGATGGAGTACTCTCTTGACACAGAGAGTGCTCCATCTGTCTGTGTTATACCTCTGCGAATGCCCGTCACAGCTACTGGCGAAACATCAGGTCCTACAATGCCACGACCACGGCCACACAACCCTGAAAATCTACAACAGCTAATGAACTCCGGCCGTGAAAGCCTTCGGCAACATTATTTGTTGAATGTTTTTTGGAATATCGGTGGAATTTTTTTTACACAGTTTTTGTTATTTTTTTAAAATTCTGCACTGCGTGTTGATCATCCCCAGTCTGGCAGAGAGATCAAGACAAGGCCGGGGCGGGGACAAAACAGCTTCAAAGGAAGCACTGTAGGTAAAGAAAGTGAGTTGAAGTATTTTCCTTGCTAATGTTAATTTATTTCCCTTCTCTCCCTCTCCGCACTCATAATTAAGCCAACACTGCTTGCACAGTGCTCCACACATAACGTGCCACCTCGGCTGCTAGTCAGTTCCTGAACATGAAACAAACGCTCTGCCCAAACTAAAAGGGCAAACTGATTCTGGGAAACCTATTCGGGTGCTTTTGGTCTCCGAAACACAGCTGTGCGGGGGGAAGAGGGTCCTTCAGGGCCCCCCCCCCCACATTGCAAGCTACATTTTTTACCGGCTGGCCAGCAGGCTTCACTTCTGGAGAGAGACCCCCCCCCCCCCGGCTCAGACAAAGGTTTTTATCTAGACCAGCATCCTTTAAACACGGGCTGTCCTGCCAGCACCAAACAGACATGGAAAGACATGGGAGGTTCCATCTATCCAACACGGCTCATGCCGGCTGATAGAATTCTCCTCTGTGAATACGTCGCATCTCTTTTTAAAGGCACCCAAACCACCGCCTGCCAACGATGCTGGTGGCAAGTTAAGTTGCATCGAGCTTCTCACTCCTAAGGACGTGGGCGATCGTGTGGGGTGGGGGTGGAAAGGAACTGCAACTGCTTTCCCCCCAGAAATCATCCCCAAATGGAGGAAATGCCACGTACGTTTGTGCTTGTATTTCTACGGAGTTAGGAACAGATGCCGCTTTAGCAGCAGTTCCTGAGGAGTTTGGGCAGGGGGGCTCCCTCAATAATGGCCGGGCTATTTGGCTGGCCACAAAAAGGGCAAAACACAAGAGGAACAGACCGGGGCTCTCCAGAGAAAGCCGCCACCAATCCCGAAGCTGCGTTTGTGTCGATTTAGATTCACAATCCTTCCTCGATATTTCCGACAGCCGCCTCGTGAGCCTGGACAGTTCAACGGGTCAAGCTCGGTTCCGTTCCCGGATGATGTCGAGGGGAAGTCCCGCCCACGGAAGACGACGCCTCGGATTATTTCCTGCGCTTGTCCTCCTGGATCTTCTTCACCCACAGCTTCATGAAGTGGACCTCCTGCATCCGGGCCTGCAGGACAGAGTTGGGGTCGTAAGGGCTGTTGGAGCGCAAGTCCAGGTGGTGGGCGCCTTCCGGGATCATGATGGCGACCAGACTGTCTGTGATGTTCCGAGTCACTCCGCCCCCTGACCAGGGGTCGAGCCCGCCATTGCTAGAAGGGAGGGGAAGAACAATAAGGGTCAATCCTGAACCAGGCAGCAATTTGTCTTCATGCCAGCTTGGCCAGGGATCCTGGAGGTTGTTTTGTCATCTTCTGGCCATGGAGCAGGGGTCACTGGGGGCGCAGGCATTTGTGATTTTCCTGCATTGTGCAGGGGGTTGGACTAGATGACCCTGGAGGTCCCTTCCAACTCTATGATTCTATACGCAACATGCTTGCAAGCCAGGAATTACAGAAATCATTGGCTCCTTGAGGGTGCCGTGGACAGGGAAATTCAGTGCAACTACCTTGCACTATTCGCACGAACACATGAAGCTGCCTGATACTGAATCAGACCCTTGGACCAAGTATTGCCTACTCAGACTGGCAGCGGCTCGCCAAGGTCTCTTGCAGGGAACTTTCACATCACCTGTGACCTGACTGCAGTGGACTGCTTGGACTGTAGTGGTGCAGAAGAGAGCGACGAGAATGATCAGGGGTCTGGAGACCGAGACCGACGAGGAAAGGCCGAGGGCCTTGGGAATGTTCAGTTTGGAGAAGAGGAGATTGAGGGGGGGCATGATGGCTCTCTTTAAATATTTGAAAGGCTGCCATTTGGAGGAGAGCAAGGAGCTGTTCCACTTGGCAGCAGAGGAGAGGACCCGAAGCAACGGGTTTAAATTACACGCAGAAAAGTATCGGCTGGATATCAGGGAAAACTTTTTCACGGTCAGGGTGGTTCAAAGGTGGAATCGGCTGCCTGGGGAGGTGGTGAGCTCCCCTTCACTGGCAGCTTTCGAGGAGAGGCGGCTGGACGAGACATTGTCAGAGATACTTTAGACTGGTCCTGCATTGGGCAGGGGGTTGGACTAGATGGTCTGTATGGCCCCCCCTTCCAACGCTATGATTCTATAATTTATTAATATGGGCCTGAGTTTCTGTCAAAATACCACTGGCCTGAATGAATGCTAATAGAGCTTTGCGGTATACTCAATGTAAAAGTCTTGTAAGCAAAGGTTGCCCGCTTTTCTTTCTGCTCTTGGTTTTCCTCTGGATAAAATAATCGTTTGTATTTTTCTAGGGTTATCATTTCCTTCCCCGGCATCTATGGGTCTCCACAAGGCTTTCTATGACGGGTGAAGGTCTGTAGTACAGGACCTACTGATAATGCTTGCAAACGGGTCGTTTCGTAGAAAAAGAGCTAATTTCTACAGGACCTACTGATAATGCTTGCAAACGGCCCCTGACATCACCGGAAGTGTGTCATAAGGCCACACCCCCTGACATCACCGGACGTGTGTCATAAGGCCACACACCCCGCCCCCAACGGTCCCGGCCGCCCCGCCCGAAGACCCTCCCTGGCCCCAGGCAGGCAGGGGTGGGGAGAGGCAGGGAGGAAGCAACTTACCCTCCCTCTTCTCCTGCCTCCTCCTGGCTGAATGAGGGCCGGAAGCGGGGCGGCCGGAAGCAGGGGGCGGGGCTTCGTCATGTGCCCCGCCCCGTACCTCACCCGGGGGAACTGCGATCCCCCACGATCCCCCCCGAAATGACCTCTGCTTGCAAAAAACAGGGGTCACAGCTATGCGCTGCACTACCCATGTGGTCAAAATAAAGTCAAAACAACTAGTTTATCTGCTGAAGGCTCCTAGATTCTCAGAATGATCCTTGATATGATATCTATGACTCTCTTATTTGTCACTTAACATCCTTTCCTATCTATGGTATGAGTTCAGGGTAAAATTGTACTACAGATATTCTTTTGTTAAATCAAGTTAGCCTTACGTCAGCCATTTCGATTGAACCTATGGGTCCAGAGGGTAAAAAATCATTAGAGAGTTGCCTCCTCTGGGCTAGCTGTCAATTGGCTCCTTGGGAGACCTTGGTGACCAGTCCAGAGTGCTCTGAGTTTCATACAAGTGCACTACGTTAAGTATGGGGTCGTGAAAGGTGTGGTATAGTCTATGCTGAGTATTGAAACGTTATGAAATGTTTCCTGTATTCAAAGCTAAACAGTTTTGTTTTAGAACCACGGTCTCTCTATATACTAGATTCAGCCCCTTGCCAGTCCCCTCCCAACCAATAAAAGTACTCAGGGAAACGGGGTGGGGGGGCAGTAAAAATTCTTGACTTCATAATCCCGCAGCACTGACCCTGTTGGGAACCGAACCTGGGACCTTCTGCATGCCAAACACTTGCCCCCTGGCTCTGGGATTCGGAAGATTACTGCTTCTGAATGTGGGGGCTGGTAGCTACTGATAGAATTATCCTCCATGAATCTATCTAATCCCCTTTTAAAGCCATCACGACGTCCACTGGCAGTGAATCCCACATTTTAATCACTCTCTTTTTGTACGGCAATATTTCCTTTTGTCCATCCTGAACCTACTGCCCATCCGTCTCTTCTCAGCCTAATCTACTCCGTGATGGACCTATGGTATAAGTATTATTCAGTAAAAGGTGACGGGAAAGACCTCTTCTGCCTGAGACCCTGGAGAGCTGCTGCCAGTCTGAGTAGACAATACTGAGCTTGATGGACTGATGGTCGGATTCAGTATAAGGCAGCTTTATATGCGTTCATGTGTGTTGGACAGTGGAGCTTCTTGAAACGTGACAATGGACGTTCTTCCTGAGCTGAGACAAAAATGTGTGAGCTGGAGGCTTAAAAAAATGTGAGCTAGCTCACTATAACTCAGCTTAGAGGGAACACTGCCTGGAACACCACCCCAAAATTTAGTGGGAACATTGCTGCCAGCTTCCAGGTTGGGAATTTCCTGGAGATTTTGGGGAGTGCAGCCTGGGGGAGGGCAGAGTAATCCTGTCATGGAGTGTTAAAAAAAAAAAAAGAGCCAGGCTGTAGCTGCTAGGAAAGACCTTTCATTACCTGGAGAGCCACTGCTAATCCGAGTAGAAAATACTGATTTCGATGGGCCAAGGGCCTGATTCAGTGGTAAGGCAGCTTTGCGTGTTCACGTACACGCTGTCTGAATAGTTTCCTAAAAGATATTTTGCAATCCACCTTGAGTCTTAGTGAGGAACCTCGGCTGTAAATAAACAGAGGGAAGCAGGAAATAATATCCTAGGAGTTTCGTAATGAAGATTTAAGCAAGCCGAGAAGAAGCGAAGCTGAAATCTTGGACTAATAAATCCGGTTCCAGGATGTAGGGCGGCTCATGCTGCACGGAAAAATTATATTGCATGAAACAATTCAAACATTTTGAAATCTTTGCTAAAGAACCCTTATATATACTTTTTACAGAGCTAGGAACAAAAAGTACTTGATACAAAGGGAGAATACAATTAGAGTCCACAATTCCTTTGTATAAAAAACTTCAGGAGTGCAGTAGTTCTACGTCATATGCCGATTAGGCAGAAAGAGAGCCAATCTGTGGAGCGAATGGAAAACTAGTGAAGGAGAATTGTTGAAACTCTATTTCATTCACAGCTAAAGAGTACCAGCTATCTGAAGAAGTGTAACGTGAACGCGGCAGTGAAGCCAGCCATGTATAGCTATACTCACATAAGACGTGGAACTATTGCACTCCTGAAGTTTTTTATACAAAGGAATTGTGGACTCTAGTTGTATTCTCCCTTTGTATCAAGTACTTTTTGTTCCTAGCTCTGTAAAAAGTATATATAAGGGTTCTTTAGCAAAGATTTCAAAATGTTTGAATTGTTTCATGCAATATAATTTTTCCGTGCAGCATGAGCCGCCCTACATCCTGGAACCGGATTTATTAGTCCAAGATTTCAGCTTCGCTTCTTCTTGGCTTGCTTAAATCTTCATTACGAAATTCCTAGGATATTATTTCCCGCTTCCCTCTGTTTATTTACAGCCAAGCAAAGATTTCAAAATGTTTGAATTGTTTCATGCAATATAATTTTTCCGTGCAGCATGAGCCGCCCTACATCCTGGAACCGGATTTATTAGTCCAAGATTTCAGCTTCGCTTCTTCTCGGCTTGCTTAAATCTTCATTACGAAACTCCTAGGATATTATTTCCTGCTTCCCTCTGTTTATTTACAGCCGAGGTTCCTCACTAAGACTCAAGGTGGATTGCAAAATATCTTTTAGGAAACTATTCAGACAGCGTGTACGTGAACACACAAAGCTGCCTTACCACTGAATCAGGCCCTTGGCCCATCAAAATCAGTATTTTCTACTCGGATTAGCAGCGGCTCTCCAGGTAATGAAAGGTCTTTCCTAGCAGCTACAGCCTGGCTCCTTTTTTTTTTTTTTACACTCCATGACAGGATTACTCTGCCCTCCCCCAGGCTGCACTCCCCAAAATCTCCAGGAAATTCCCAACCTGGAAGCTGGCAGCAATGTTCCCACTAAATTTTGGGGTGGTGTTCCAGGCAGTGTTCCCTCTAAGCTGAGTTATAGTGAGCTAGCTCACATTTTTTTAAGCCTCCAGCTCACACATTTTTGTCTCAGCTCAGGAAGAGGATGGCTCCAGAGCAAACGAGGTTATGCAGTAGTCAAATCACTCGCTCACAACTTTAACGCTCATAGCTCACAAAGCAGAATTTTTGCTCACAAGACTCCACAGCTTAGAGGGAACACTGGTTCCAGGCACACACACTGTGGCGTTGCTCCTGCCCTTTTTGGTGGAGATAAGTTTTTACTTTGACCTTCAAACTTGGACAAGATACAGCTGCCCTGAAACCTTGAAGCCTGCAGTTCTTACAAGGAAAACATGCATTCAACCTCTGGCTTTGTTATACTATCTGGGCAGTTTATTTTGCCTAATAGCCGGGGGTACTGACCTTGAAAGCTAGGCAGCTGGGCGGCATTTGTAAAGCAAGCCGTGGTAGTTTCAGTTGAGAGCTGAAGACTGAGAGGTGAAATTTGGTGTCTGCTAGTAACTAGACTGAGTGTGGGGGGCTGTCTTCTGCTACTAGAAATGTGTGCGTACAAAAGACCACGAAGTGATGATGATTACTTATCTTCTAAGCTGTGGAGTCTTGTGAGCAAAAATTCTACTTTGCGAACTCCTGGCATTCAAGTTGCGAGGGAGCGATTTGGCTGCTGCATAAATCAGTTTGCTCTGCAGCCCTCCTCCCTGAGCTGAGACAAAAACGTGCGAGCTGGAGGCTAAAAACCCTGTGAGCTTGCTCACACTGACTCAGCTTAGAGGGAACACTGGCTGGCCGCCCTGGCTCGGAGACTGCATCAGGGGAAGCCCTCGGTTTCTGTGCTCCGTCTGCTGCTGGCCCTCCAAGGCCACCAGTTTACCCACAGTGTGAAGGAGGATGTTGGACCAGATCCTCGGCTCGGAAGGCTTATTGCTCCCTTTCCCCAAAGCCACCACGTGAACTGGGGCCCTGCCTGGCTGGGAATTCAGCGCCAAACTCTCAGCCACCCTCTGCAGCGGGTCTAACTCTGCCTACAATGGCACCAAAAAGTGTGCTAAGTGTTTTCGGAGAGATGCTGCCTGTGCCACCGCTTTAACCACCTGATTGCCTGGAGGACAAAGTCTATTGCCCAGCAGGAACTCATTAGCATAATAGGCCACACCCAACAGCAGAAACTCATTAGGATTGGCTACATTAGGGGTGTGTGGCCTAACATGCAAAGGGTTCCTGCTACAAAAAGAGCCAAGGCCTGGGTTTTGACAACAAACAAGGTAAACAGAATAAGAAGTAAAAGGTGGGTGTGGCTGGATGACCACACTTCTGGTAACGTGGGGGTGTGGCCTAATATGCTAATGAGCTGCTCTGTTAGGGTGTGGCCTAATACGCAAATGCGTTTCTGCTGTTGGGTGTCGCCTATTATGCTAATGAGTTCCTGCTGGGCTGTTTTTACAAAAAGAGCCCTGGACTGGTAAGTGTTTTCGGAGAGATGCTGCCTGCGCCACCGCTTTAACCACCTCAGTCTGATTGCCTGGAGGACAAAGTCTATTGCAACTGTAGGTATCATCTTGCTTGTACCGCATTGCCTTTATGTCACTGTAATCCACTATGTCCATTGTTTATGTCATGTCATGCCTTAGATCCTTCTCTGTTTCCGATTCTGTTGGAGGTCTTACACTTAAGGGGGAGGGGCCGTGGCTCAGTGGCAGGGCGTCTGCTTGGCATGCAGAAGGTCCCAGGTTCCATCTCCAGTTAAAAAGAGCAGGCAGGAGGTGACGGAAAACCCTCTGCCTGAGACCCTGTGAGCAATGCTCCCTCTAAGCTGTGGAGTCCCAGTTAAAAGGTCCCAGTTCAAGAGGACTGTAGAGACCTCTAGAGCACCTGCACTTTATGTATTATCGGATTGTTTTATTCTGTCTTTAGTGTTTTAGTCATGGCTTCGTGCCCTAATTGTTTAATCTTGGCTTTGTGCCCTAATTGTTAGCCGCCCTGAGCCCGTTTTGGGGAGAGCGGGATATAAATCGAACAATAAATAAATAAAAATTTAAAATCCCCGGCATCTCCAGTTCAAAGGACCAGGCAGTAGGTGATGGAAGACCCTCTGCCTGAGACCCTGGAGAGACACTGCCAGTCTGAGTGGACAATACTGACACTTGATGGACAAGTGGTCTAATTCAGTTTAAGGGGAGGGGAGGGGAGGGGCCTTGGCTCAGTGGCAGAGCATCTGCTTGGCATGCAGGAGGTCCCAGGTTCCATCTCCAGTTAAAAGGACCAGGCAGAGACCCTCTGCCTGACCCTGTGAGCCATGCTCCTTCTAAGCTGTGGAGTCTTGTGAGAAAAAAACTCTACTTTGCGAGCTCCTGGCATTCAAGTTGTGAGAGAGCGATTTGGCTACGGCATCAATCAGTTTGCTCTGGAGCCATCCTTCCTGAGCTAAGACATAAATGTGCGAGCCGGAGGCTAAACAACCGTGAGCTAGCTCACACTAACCCCAGCTTAGAGGGAACACTGCCCTGGAGAGACGCTGCCAGTCTGAGTGGACAGTACTGGAACATGATGGACAAGTGGTCTGGCTCAGTATAAGGGAAGGGAAAGGGCCGCGGCTCAGAGGTGTAGCCCCTGCTTGGCACGCAGGAGGTCCCGGGCTCAATCCCCGGCATCTCCAGTAAGGATCCAGTAAATATCCAGTAAGGTCACAGGTGATGCAGAAGACTTCCACCTCTACTCCAAGGAGCTGCTGTCAGTCTGAGTACACAACAGTGACTCTGACGGATCAAAGGTCTGATTCAGTATAAGGCAGCTTCATGTGCCAGAGAGCCAGTTTGGTGTAGTGGTTAAGAGCAGTGGGCCCTCATCTGGAGAACCGGGTTTGATTCCCCACTTCCCCGCTTGAAGCTAGCTGGGTGGCCTTATGGAAGCCACAGCACTCTCCAACTAAAAAAGAAGCACAGCTTACCACCAATGTTCCCTCTAAGCTGTGGAGTCTTTGTGAGCAAAAATTCTGCTTGGTGAGCTACTGGCATTCAAGTTGCGAGCGAGCCATTTGGCTGCTGCATAAATCAGTTTGCTCCGGAGCCCTCCTTCCTGAGCGAAGACAAAAAGGTGTGAGCCGCAGGCTAAAAAACTGTGAGCTAGCTCACACTCACTCAGCTTAGAGGGAACACTGCTTACCACCTAGTGGTGCCCCCCCCCAAAAAAGGTACAGCTTTGGCAGCCAAACACTCTTCTCAGGAATCTCCTGGCTATTCCACACACAACGCCATATGATCATTCCAATTTATGTGTCCATTGGGAGGGGCTGTGGCTCAGTGGTAGATCATCTGTTTGGCATGTAGAAGGACCCAGGTTCAATCCCTGGCATTTCTAGTTTAAAAGGAGTAGGTGATGTGAAAGACCTCTGCCGGAGACCCTGGAGAGCCACTTGACAGTCTGAGTAGAGTAGCCAAGACCGACACTGATGGATCAAGTGGTCTGACTCAGCATACAGCAGCTTCAAGGCCTGGCAACTGAACCTTCACCGCAGAAAGCCTCTCAAGCTGGGATCTCTTTTGTTTTCTGCTCCAGGCGCTGCCACAGAATTGCAGAGGGAGGGACACGTACCTGGTAATACCAGCCCTGCATCCCAAGGCTCTGCGTAGCCGTCTGCGACAAGTTGAAGCATGACGCATTGCCGGAGTAGTTGTAATAGACGTTGACGGCCTGGAAGATGTTTTTCAGAAGGGCTTTGTCAGGAAGCTTGGGCGCCTGCAAGTGTTCGCAAACCACCTGGGGGGGGGGGGAG
>NW_015163734.1:0-7609 GCF_001447785.1 Gekko japonicus | reverse complement strand
CAGTGGAGCTGCAAGGCCGCCACCGGCGGCCGGGACCGTTGGGGGCGGGGGGTGTGGCCTTATGACACACTTCCGGTGATGTCAGGGGGTGTGGCATATGCTAATGAGTTATGCTAATGAGTTCCCCTAGCTCTTTTTCTACAAAACGACCCCTGGCTGTTGCACTTGTGTGTGGCAATACCCGGAGATATTTGCCTGCTTGCTGTTGAACCTTGAATACTGGACTGGTTGCTTTTGGTGTGATAAGTCTTCCAAGTGACAGTAGCCAGATTTTCGGAAGTATCTGGCAGAAGCTGCAACACACATTCACTGTATTCGGATGCACGTATCTGAAGGTCAGAGAATACACCTTCACACAACTTCAACTACACTTAAGGTGTCCACTGGTCTTCATTCATTAGCGCTAATGCCCCTATTTGTAAAAGCAATTCAGCAGTGTTTTATGGAGCCCCAGGGAGGAGAAGGAAGGACTGCTTAATCACCTTTGGAAGTCCCCTCCACCACCACTACAAGCCCTGTCTAAACAGCCTACGGGAAAGGGTGTGGGGAACACATGAACCGTTGGGTTCCATCCAGCTCTGATTCAGCAATGCTATCAATTATGAATTGGGCCTTCCTGGAATCCCAGCTTCCATTGAGGCAAATCAAAACCACCTGTTTCTAGTGCCCCTGGTTAGGCACAGGCAACAAGAATGATAAAAGGGTTGGAACTTTCCCTGTGAAGAAAGGTTAAAACGCTTGGGGCTCTTGAGCTTAGAGAAACGACGGCTGAGGGTGACATGATCGAGGTTTACAAGATGATGCAAGGGATAGAGCAGGCAGAGAAAGAGGTACTTTTCTCCCTTTCTCCCAACACAAGAACTCGTGGGCACTCCATGGAATTGCTGAGCAGTCGGGTTAGAACAGGTAAGAGGAAGTACTTCTTCACCCAAAGAAAGAGTGATTAACCCATGGAATTCACTGCCACAGGAGGTGGCAGCAGCTACAAGCATGGACGGCTTCAAGAGGGAATTGGGTAAACATCTGGAGCAGAGGTCCATCAGTGGCTATTAGCCACAAGGTATAGATAGGGACTCTCGGTCTGGGGCAAGGGATGCTCTGTATTCTTGGTACTTTGGGGGGGGGGGCACCATGAGGCGGGCTTTGATTTCTGATTCAGCAATGCTATCAATTATGAATTGGGCCTTCCCAGCTTCCATTGAGGCAAATCAAAGCCACCTGTTTCTAGTAACTGATCCGACATTGGCTTCTCTTATGTTCTTATATTCTTATAAATGCTTATGGGATCACGCTGGCTGCAAATGTTGAAGAGTCAAGCTGAAGAACCATATTTGGACGGAGAACTGAACAGCCAGCTGGATCAGACTAGAGAATCAGTCAGTGTGGTGCTGTCTCTCACAGTGGCCAACCTGATAACTTCTGAAGGGAAACCAAGAAAGGCACAGAGAGGAGACCAAAACCCGCCCAGTGGCTGAGGGAAGGGTATATTACTGCTCAGCGTGGAGGATCCATTTTGCCAACCTAGTTAATAGCCGATGTCCCTTCTCTGTATGTATAAGGCCTCTTCTAAGAACTGAAAGAGGGAAGCAGTCGGAAGAGAGCTCCACACTCACCTCACAGTGCAATTGAGGCTCAAAGTACAGATTGCCTTTTGTAACTAGTCCGGTCCAGGGGTATTTCAGACAGTTCGGTATAGTGGTTAAGGGTGCCGATTCTGACCTGGAGAACAGAGTTTGATTTCCCAACTCCTCCACATGAAGCCAGCTGGGTGACCTTGGGTCAGTCACAAGTTCTCTCAGAGCTGTTCTCTCAAGAGCAGTCCTTGAAAGAGCTCTCTCAGCCCCACCTACCTCACAGCGTGTCTGTGGTGGGGAGGGGAGGGTAAGGAGATTGTAAACTGCTCTGAGACTCAGAGTGACGGGCTGGGTACAAATCTAATCTCTTCTTCCTATCCTCAGGAAAACAGCATCTCTTCACCCACCCCACCCCACCCGGGGAAGTCCCAAACCGAATTGGGCTCATGGGGATCTTTTAAAACGCTGTTCCTTGTAGCTTCTATCTGGCTGTGGGGAAAGCCAGTGTGGTGTAGCGGTTCAAAGTGTCTTACTAGGATCCGGGAGACCCGAGTTCCAATCCACACACTGCCATGGAAATTCACTGGGTGACCTTCGGCCAGTCGCACTCTTGGCTTGACCTACCTCATGGGGCCATTTGTGAAGATAAAATGGGGGAGAGAAGAATGATGTGAGCTGCTTTCAGACTCCACAGAGCAGAAAGGCAGAATATCAATCAAGTAAATAAAGTGAGTCAGGGCCAGGGAACCCAGACCTGCCTCGTTACAAAACGCAGTGTGTCCTCTGGCCCTGAGGCCAAGTGGATGACTAGTGGCTTCTTCCCTCCCACGCAGAATATAGTTAAACTTTTCATGAGTCATGAGCTCACTCCATTACATGCGCTGGCGTAGAGGTTGTTTCAGAAGAAGAGGAGGAGGAGGAGGAGGAGAGTGGCTTACAGACTCCTTTCCCTCCCCCTCCCCACAACAGACACCCTGTGAGGTCGGTGGGGCTGACAGAGCTCTTTTGAGGACTGCTCCTGAGAGAACAGCTCTGACAGAACTATGGCTTGCCCAAGGTCATCCAGCATTCAAGTGGAGGAGTGTGGAATCAAACCCGGTTCTTCCAGATTAGAGTCCGCGCATTTAACCACTACACCAAGCATTTAACCACTACACCAAAATTAAAAGTTGCAATATTCAGAAACTGGCAGGGCAACATTTTTCCAAGGCATTCTGCTGCAGATCTAGAAGTTATCTTGCAAAAGGAGAATCCAAGACGAAACTGCAGAATTCGAAGTCATTAGCAAATTAAAGAAAATGCCCCTTCCGGGGTGTGTGTGTGTGTGTTAATAAAGGTAAAGGTTTCCCTTGCTCAAAAGCTAGTCGAATCCGACTCTAGGGATGTGGTGCTCATCTCTGTTTCCAAGCCAAAGAGCCAGCGCTGTCCAAAGACGTTTCTGTGGTCATGTGGCTGGCGTGACTGAACGCCGAGGTGCACAGAACGCTGTTACCTTCCCACCGAGGCGGTACCTATTTATGTACCTGCGATTTCTTGCTTTCGACTGCTAGGTTCCTAAAATTTCAAACCGCTAGGGACCTGAAATTCCTAACTATAGATGCTGGTATCTTGCATTACAAAACCCTTTACAGATCTTCACTGGGCGGGAAGGCGGCACGGTATAGTCCGATCTCACCAGATCTCAGAAGCTAAGCAGGGTTGGAACTTGGGAGGGAGACCACCAAGAAAGACTCTGCGGAGGAAGGCACCAGCAAACCACCTCTCAAGGCTTCTCACTTGCCTCGAAAGCTCCTTGCTGGGCCTCACCATGACTTTAGCTGTGACTTGACAGCACTTCATACACACACACACAGATCTTAATTGCTTCAGCTCTAGGACTGTAATTTCCTGTTTTATCTCACTTATCTAATCTGAATATCTCTCCTGCTCCAGGTTTTAAGCTTGTCCTAACTAACCGCTGGGAGTGTTTCACGCCTACTGCGAGGGAACCAATTACTCTTTGGACTTGGACCTTGCTTGGCACCTGCTGGAAAACTCCCCCACCCACCTACCCACCCACTTACTTCTCTGTCCAGTATGTAAATCGGCATGCAGATCAACCTCAATGTTTGTGGATGAAGTTAGCTCTGACTCACAAAAGCTTATGCTGGAATCAATGTTGTCAGACCTGTAAGCCACATTGGACTCCTACAGCGGCAGAGTCCAATCTGGAGAACCAGGGTTGGATTCCCCAACTCCTCCACATGCAGCTGCTGGTGTGACCTTGTGTCAGTCACAAGTTCTCTCAGAGCTGTTCTCTCAAGAGCAGTCCTCTCAGAGCTCTCTCAGCCCCACCTACCTCACAGGGTGTCTGTTGTGGGGAGGGGAAGGGAAGGAGACTGTATGCCACTCTGAGACTCCAAGTGAAGTGAAGTGAAGGGCAGGGTATAAATTCAATCTCTTCTTCTCCAGCCCTGACCTGGATGGCCCAGGCTAGCCCGATCTCATCAGATCTTGGAAGCTGATCAGGGTCAACTCTGGGTTAGTACGTGGATGGGAGATGACCAAGGAAGTCCAGGGTTGCAATGTTGAGGCAGGCAATGGCAACCCTGGGTTTTGGCCACTGTATGACACAGAGTGTTGGACTAGATGGGCCATTGGCCTGATCCAACATGAGCCAGTTTGGTGTAGTGGTTAAGTGCGCAGACTCTAATCTGGGAGAACCGGGTTTGATTCCCCACTCCTCCATTTGCAGCTGCTGGATGACCTTGGGCAAGCCATAGTTCTGACAATAGCTGTCCTTGAAAGGGCAGTTCTCGAAAGAGCTCTCTCAGCCCCACCGACCTCACAGGGTGTCTGTGGTGGGGAGGGGAAGGGAAAGGAGTTTGTAAGCCGCTCTGAGACTCCGAGTGAAGGGAGGGGGATAGATCCAATCTCTTCTTCTTCTCTTACATTCTTTAACCACCTCTGCATATCTTCTTGCCTTGACCTGGACGGCCCAGGCTAGCCTGATCTCATCAGATCTCGGCAGCTAAGCAAGGTCAGCCCTGACAAGTACTTGAATGGGAGACCATCACAGGAGTCCAGGGCTGCTATGCAGAGAAAGGCAATGGCAAACCACCTCTGTTTGTTTCATGCCATTAAAACCCTGTGGAGTTGCCAGAAGTCAGCTGCAACTTGGCGGTGCTTTCCACCCTCGTAGTTCATCTAGTGCAGGGGTGTCAAACATGCAGCCCGGGGGGCCAGATCAGGCCCCCGGAGGGCTTCCATCACGGCCGTAGTGGAACTGGCCGTCTCCTGCTTCCAGTTCTGCTGCTGCATTATAGCTTGCTTCGTCAGACTCTCTTAATCACTCAGCCATTTCATGTTTTAACCTGGGTCCCAGACTCAGAACTCTGAGCATGAGATTTCTGTGGTGAATGTCAAGACAGACTGCTCTTCAGAGTATCGAAGGCCTGTACTGCCGACGGTGTCCACCGGATCGCGTTGGGTTGTGTCTTTCGCAGACAATCTGTCAGTGGCCCGGCTTTGGTAGCGAAATGCGGGATGAATTTGCTATAATATCCCAGCATTGAGTCCTGTGAGCCATGCTCCCTCTAAGCTGTGGTCACCGGGACAGTTAGACACCCCTGATCTAGTGCATCTGGAACGACGTTATCAGACACAGATGGACCAGACTCCCTACTGAGGCAGGAAAAGTAGTTGACATTTTCTGAAGTCAGTTATCAGCAGGAGTTGGCCACTTTGCATCCCACCTACTCAACCACAAGTGTGTGTGTGTGTGTGGGGGGGACAGTTAATCACTTATTTAGATGAATTCCAGGCCTTCCCGGCCTTATAAGCAGCTTCTCAGGTGTCAGACGAAGGACCCCCAAGAGCTCCTTTGCTGCAAAGATGTTGTGGCATCTTCAAGTACTGTCATATAAAGGCTGGTGCAGAGTTGTTTTCTGTTGCCCCGGAAGGTCGGACCAGAACCAACGGGTTGAAATGAAATCAGAAGAGTTTTCAGCTAAACATTAGGAAGAACTTCCTGACAGTTGGAGTGGTTCCTCAGTGGGCTTCCCCAGGAGGTGGTGGGCTCTCCTTCTTCGGAGGTTTTCAAACAGAGGCTGGATGGCCACCTGACGGCAGTACCGATCCTGTGAACTTAGGCAGATCCTGAGAGGGAGAGCAGGAAGGGTTGCACCACTGCTTAGTTCTCGTGGCCATTTCTTACACACCCAGGGAAATGCTGCTCACCACACTGAGTCTCAAAAAACCCCAGAGAACCACGCTGGAACTAGAGACAGGAGCTCACTCCGTCATGCGGCACCCGGGTCTCGAACTGCTGAACTACTGACCTTCCACAGCCTGCAGTTCAGCGTCTTAACCACTTGAGCAACCAAATGGTGTAATATAGGACAATAACAATGCAATATGAATCAATGTAAGGTACAAAGCACTATATCACAATAAAGTCCAAAACAATAGATTTGATGAAATTTCCGGATAAAGTATTCGTTTTGTGAGTCTTCTTGTTACTTGTCTTTGAAATATGATGAACATGATGGCTTGACCTTACTACTTAGATATACTCTGCAGATTTTCATAAGAATTGTTTTTTATGAAGATTGTATACAGCCTCACTCTACAAATGTTAAAATTGGTTCTTGCAGTTTGAAGTTATACATCAGTCCTATTCAGACGAAGACTCACAAAACCAATACTTTATCCAGAAATTTCGTCAAATAAATTGTTTTGGACCTTTGTTTTGGACTTTATTGTTATATAGTAATTTGGACCTTACATTGATTCATATTGCATTGTCATTGTCATATATTACTCTATTTGGACACAATTCATGAGTCATTGTTTACTTTAGCGTCTATACACAGCTTTGTGTTTTCTCTTTCTTATTGATCGCCACCTTGGGGTCAGGAAGCAATTTTTCTCCAGGCCAGTTTGGCTGGAGATCCTGGAGGGGTTTTTTTTTGTCATCTTCTGGGTGTGGAACAGCGGTCCCTGAGGGTGTGGGGGGAAGGTATTCATGAATTTCCTGCATTGTGCAGGGGGTTGGACTAGATGACCCTGGAGGTCCCTTCCAACTCTATGATTATATGTGCAGAGTGGAAGTTACAGAGTACCTCCCGCAGACAGCGGCCCAGGAAGGGGGGTGGGTTGCGAAGCGCAGAAAAGCCCCTGCTTCCCAGAGGTTATCCTCCACTCACATTTGAGCGGATTAGCCAGCCACATTCAGCGATTTCTCCCCCTTAAGCTCTCAATACACCTCTCTGCCACAGTTGGGATAATCACATTAGTTTTGTTACTGAAGCTGGCTCACTTTCAAAAGGGCGGGGGAGAGAAAAGAGTTGGCTAATGCAACAGCTGATGCCACCCAGAGCGACTGCATACATTCAGAGCAGAGAATTAGGGCAAAGAGAAGGAAACTGGTCTCAGGTTCGCGCACCGCTGAACCGAAGCGTCTCGCCGAGGGCTCTCGTGGGCAGCCACAGGGGCCTTCGGCAACACATGCGCGTTTGGGACCACTGCAGGCCTTGAAAAAAGCGAGTCATGGATTGGTGCCGGCAAAGAGATGCTCCCCCGCCCCCCCAAGGAAGGGGAAAGAAAAAGAGACCCCCCTAAAATAAAGGAAGTCAGCATTTCTGGCTCGCGAAAATTACTGCTGCCGAGTTGGAACGCCAGAGCTGCTCCCACGCCAGCACCTGCCAAGGCAGGAAACGGAATTAAAACCCTAATTTGCGGCGCTCAACATTCCCCATTAAAAAAAATCCAACAGCGCTCATCCGTCCGCCCCCGGCAAGATCCTGCTATTCATGCGTGCGGAATTACGCCCTGCTCAGAGAAACACACTTCTCTCAAGCCCTGTCCCGTTTTTTAATTCCGCCTGCCGACACCCAAACTTGCTCCAAAGATGTTTTTCATGGGAATCCAAACGCTAACGATCAAAAAGAGACATTCCTCTCTGGATAAAAAAAAATTTCTCGATCTGGATCGAGGCTTTAAAGGGCAGGGGAGCTCCAGTGATCTGGCCGTCAGCTGGACCACAGAGCTATGGA
>NW_015163733.1:85888-98039 GCF_001447785.1 Gekko japonicus | reverse complement strand
TTTCTCTTCTTCCTTATTTCAAGTGGAATGCCCTTCAGAATTCTTATTTTTTTGCCTTTCATTTTCAGGGTGATTCCACTTGTTGCTTTCAAGATTTGGTCTCTTATTTGCCTCCTGGAGAATTCCATAAACAGATTTTAACAGCCACCCAGGTGGGCTCCCAAACTGGGATTTGCCTTTGGCGGAGCCATGTCCCTTGACCAATTTGTCCCTTTCTTTAAAACAAAACAAAACACCCCAATATCCTTCATGCCTTATAAACTGAGCAAGTACATTAATAAACAATTATAATAAACAATTTTAACAGCAATAACCATAACTACAAATAGTTTTGTGTACAGATACACAAAAACTCATCAAAGTTAATAACATCTTTAAGAATACTTAAGACTAAATGCATCTACCAGCAAAGAGGTATCTGGCAGTTTCCCTTCAGAGACCATATAGTTTAGGTCTCACCTCCATATTTCCACAGAACCTAAACGGTCCTCCGCAGAGTTTATACAACTGTTAATATAAGCTATTTTCTCCATAATATAAATATTCCATAGGCTATGGTCGCACACACTAAATAATTCACTTTCAATTGACTTTCAATGCACGTTCCAACTGGATTTTGCCAGTTCACACAGTAAAATCCAGTCGGAAAGTGCACTGGAAATGGATTGAATGTGAATTATTTTGTGTGTGTGACCACAGCCAGAATTTATCAAATCACAATTCAATTCTTGGTGGATGTTTAGCCTTTCACAGAAAGGCTGTAGCCATTCTATCCTTCACTAACAAGAATTCTGTAAGCTTCAGTATAGCCCATGGTATGCCAAACCCTAACCCTAGATTAAGTAAGAACACCTCTCGGCGTTCAACATCAAAGCTCAGCATCAAAAAAACTAAGATCATGGCATCCGGCCACATCACTCCTTGGCAAATAGAAGGGGAAGTCGTGGAAGTAGTGACAGACTTCACGTTCCTGGGATCCCAGATCACCGCAGACTGTGACAGCAGCCATGAAATTAAAAGACGCCTGCTCCTTGGGAGGAAAGCGATGGCAAACCTAAACAGCATGATAAAAAGTAGAGACATCACCCTGCCAACAAAAGTCCGCATGGTCAAAGCAATGGTATTCCCAGTAGTCATGTATGGCTGCGAGAGCTGGACTATAAGGAAGGCCGAGCGCCAAAGAATAGATTCTTTTGAACTATGGTGCTGGAGAAGACTCTTGAGAGTCCCTTGGACTGCAAGAAGAACAAATCAGTCAATCCTCAAAGAAATCAACCCTGACTGTTCCCTGGAAGGCCAGATAATGAAAATGAAGCTCAAATACTTTGGCCACCAAATGAGAAGGGAGCACTCACTGGAGAAGACCCTGATGCTGGGAAAGATTGAAGGTCAAAGAAGACGGGGACGGCAAAGGATGAGATGGTTAGACAGTGTCATAGATGCAATGAACATGAAGTTGAGCAAACTTCAGAAGACGACGGAAGACAGGAGGGCCTGGCGGGAGCTGGTCCATGGGGTCGCGAAGAGTCGGACTCGACTGTGCGACTGAACAACAACAACCACCTCTGGACGATGCTGTAACCTGTGACCCGTAATCACAAAAAATACGATCCCCAACTCGACACCAAAAGGCATGAATGTAAGTGCATGACCACCAGGGTTCCCTCTAAGCTGAGTGAATGTGAGCTCGCTCACAGTTTTTTAGCCTCCGGTTCACACATTTTTGTGTTAGCTCCGGAAGGAGAGCTCCAGAGCAAACTAATTTATGCAGTAGCCAAATGGTTTGCTCACAACTTTAATGCCAGGCGCTCACGAAGTGGAATTTTTGCTCACAAGACGCCACAGCTGAGAGGGAGCCTTAATGACCACCAATAATGAATGTAGTTAGCATGAGTGGTACACAGTTTCTAACGATGTGGTTTCTTTGAATGATGAATACACGCCAGCCGGGCTGGAGTCAGATGCCACCGTGTAACAAGTTTAAAGTATTGGATTGTGTATATCGATCACTTTGGCAGCCACAGGTATCTTAGGGGAGGGCCACTCATCTCTCATTGGGTATTTGGTAGTGGGGAAGGGGCGTCAGAGAATGGAAGCCATTGCTAACTGGTGGGACTCGGTTGCCTGTGATCAAAACCTCAAAGAAAGGAGCAAGGCGGGGATTGTTTATTGAATGCAGAAGCCGTTTCCTAGAAGGGAAACATGGAGAGAAAGTTGTATATGGTACTTACAGGCAGGGCTCTTTTTGTAGAAAAAGCCCAGCAGGAACTCATTAGCATAATAGGCCACACCCAACAGCAGAAACCCATTAGCCTATTAGGCCACACCCCTGACAGGAGCTGGGGCCAGAGACGGGAGCTCACTCTGTCACGAGGCACTCAGGTTTCGAACTGCTGAACTACCGACCTTCCGGTTTGCAGCTCAGCATCTTAACCACTTGAGCCACCGCAGCCTAAATGTTAGCAACAGATAAATGAGGATCTGACCCCTTCCGAGTCCTTCTGAGGGCCTCTCACCCCCACCCTTGCCTCTGGCCAGGACGCCTTCTCTGCCTTCGGTCATGGCCACCACACTGGCCTCAGTTGCCCCTGGGCAGGTAGCCGGAAGGGCCTCAAAATGACGTTTTCCTGTTCAACAGAAAAGAGTCCAGGAGCACCTTAAAGACTAACAAGGTTTTTTGTAGCTTATGAGCTTTCCTGAGTCACGGCTCACAAATCACAGAATCACAGAGTTGGAAGGGACCTCCGGGGTCATCTAGTCCAACCCCCTGCACAATACAGGGAATTCACAAATACCTCTTCCCCCCTCACACACACCCAGTGACCCCTGCTCCACACCCAGAAGATGACAAAAAACAACAACAACAACAACACCAGGATCCCCAGCAAAATTGGCCTGGAGAAAAATGGCTTCCTGACCCCAAAGTGGCGATCAGCATTTCCCTGGGCGTGTAAGAAAGGGCCACGAGAATGAAGCACTTGTAATTGTACACACAGGAAGAAGAAGAAGAAGAGATTGGATTTATACCCCGCCCTTCACTTGGAGTCTCAGAGCAGCTTACAAACTTCCCCTCCCCACAACAGACACCCTGTGAGGTGGGTGGGGCTGAGAAAACTCTGACACAAACTGTTCTTTTTCAAGGACAGCTGTGCCAGAGCTTGTGACTGACCCAAGGTCACATCAGCAGGTGCAAGTGGAGGAGTGGGGAATCAAACCCGGTTCTCCCAGATTAGAGTCCGCACACTTAACCACTACACCAAACTGGCTCTCTGGTTAGAAATGTATCTGGTTAGGCCCCGGGCAACTGATAGCTATGGTTTCTTGCTCCGGGTTGGGAAATACCTGGAGATTTTGGGGTGGAGCCTGAGGAGGGCGGGGTTTAGAAAAGGGAGGGACTTCCGTGGGGTCTAATGCCAACACAGTCCACCTTCCAAAGCCGCCATTTCCTCCAGGGGAACTCATCTCTGCTGCCTGCAGAACAGTTGTAATCAGTGTTCCCTCTAAGCTGAGTTAGTGTGAGCTAGCTCACAGTTTCTTTAGCCTCCGGCTCACACATTTCTGTCTTCGCTCAGGAAGGAGGGCTCCAGAGCAAACTAATGTATGCAGTGGCCAAATCGCTCGCTCACCACTTCAATGCCAGTAGCTCACAGAGTAGAATTTTTGCTCACAAGACTCCAAAGCTTAGAGGGAGCATTGGTTGTAACAGGGCTTTTTTTGTAGAAAAAGCCCAGCAGGAACTCATTAGCATAATTGACCACACCCAACAGCAGAAACTCATTAGCATATTAGGCCACACCCATGACAGCACAGCTCATTAGCACATTAGGCCGCACCCCCATGTTACCAGAAGTGTGCTCATCCAGCCACACCCACCTTTTGCTTCTTATTCTGTTTACCTTGTTTGTTGTGAAAACCCAGGGCTTTTTTTTGTAGCAGGGACTCCTTTGCATGTTAGGCCACACACCCCTAATGTAGCCAATCCTAATGAGTTTCTGCTGTTGGGTGTGGCCTGTTATGCTAAAGAGTCCCTGCTGGGCGTGGCCAACTCGGGAGCCAGCCAGAACTCCATTCCTTTGCGTTCCTGCCCAAAAATAGCCCTGGGTTGTAATCCCAAGAGATCTCCAGTCACCACCTGGAAAATGGCAACCCTACTGACAGCCCGTTCTTCCGAGGGGCCCACGGAGGCTGTCTCTCTCTCGTCAGCACGCGGCCTGCTTTTTTCTTGCCAAAAATGTGAAGGTCTGTTTCAAAATGGCATACGCCCAGCTGCGTTATTTCCCCCCTGAGTAAAGGGTGACGCTGCCAGATCGCTTGCTTGTGTCTGAGCGCTTGTGGAGTTTGTGTTGGCTCTCTCGTAACGCCGCCACAGATGTTGGAATGTGGCACAGGTCAGAGTAGGGCTGCCAGTCTCCAGACGGGGGCTGGAGTCTCCCAGAATCGCAACTGAACTCCAGACTACATAACTTGCTTATTTATTTATTACTTGTTTATTTAAAATATTTATTCAACTTCTCCTGGAGAAAATGGCTGCACTTGAAGATGAACTGCATCTCTCTCTTGGTTAGTCTTTGCCAGTTCGGACCCCATCAATGTGTATTTATAGTTAGGATTTTTGGCTCCAATGTGCATCACTTTGCACTTGGCCACATTGAACCTCATTTGCCACGCTGACGCCCACTCGCCCATCCTCGACAGATCCCTTTGGAGTGCCTCACAATCCTCCCTGGTTCTCACCACCCTGAACAACTTCATGTCACCTTCAGATTTAACCACTTCACTGCTTACTCCCAACTCCAAATCATGAATGAATAAGTTAAAAAGCATCGGACCAAGTACTGATCCCTGTGGTACCCCACTTTACAGAAACCGTGCTGAGTCTGCCTCAATAGGTTTTGTTCATCAATGTGCCTACTAATTCTTTCCTTAATAACAGTTTCCACCCACTTACCCAGTATCGATGTCAGACTGACTGGCATTATAGTTTACCAAGGTCTCTCCCCTCCCCAAATCCTACCCTCCCCCAGTTCCACTCTCAAATCTCCAGGTATTTCTGCACTGGGAGATTTGGTTAATATAGCAGAGTTTTGCCCAGTCGTAGAAGCGTGATACTGAGTGCAGTAAACAGATCTCCCAGGAAGTATCTTGCAAAAAAGGTAAACTTACATTTAATCAGGTAGATCCAGTTCACATTCAGGTTGCAGTCGAAAGGACAGAGAGACAAACCTAATCTAAAGACGACTTTCCCACTCACAAATGGCCAGCTTGTCCGGCATCACATGTGCGGGAGTACGGGGGCATTGTCTCAGCAGAATATTGTCTGCTAGGTTGTTGGGGGAAACTCACCAGAAGTGGGAGGGAAGCCTAGGCGACTGCTGCTGGCAATGCAGGAATGTCACTTCTGGAGTGTGCTGGAAGTGACATCATCACCTCACCAGTTTTTGTGGTGGTGCTCTGGTATTTGGGCAAAAACTCTATGGTAAAAATGGATCCTACTATAGAGTTTTTGCCCAGATGCCAGAGTGTCGCCATGTCACCAGTGATACAATGATGTAACTTCTATTACAGGCCACAAGTGACATTGACACATCGCTGGTGACAGCGGCCTCGCCCTGCCTCCCCTGCCAGTAAGTCGTCATCCCCCCCCCACGCTGGCCTGCTGATTGGTGGTATGGGGGCGGCGACCCGAAATGTAGGCCGAGGAGATAAAAGAATCTTCACAGTAAACCTTTGAATTCCCTCAGTTGGCCCTCTTTCACTCTCTCAGGCTTCAGGCCTACACTGCCAATTCCCATTAGCGTTGCCAAGTGCAAATTAACGTACCTCGGGGGAGTCCCGCACTGTCCCGGGAGTCTGTGTGCGTGCCGCTGCAATGACGCCACCTGGAAGTGATGCCATCGCGTCGGCACGTTGGGGGCGGGGCCACTAGGATTCAAGGGAAAACCATAGAGTTTCCCCTCAAATCATAGAGCATCCCGCCCCCAACATGGCCAGCATGACCACGTTGGGGACGTGTGCCAGAAGGGGGTGGAGTTCCCCCCAGGGCCCGATTTGCTGGCGTTGGGTAACTGCCCTCTCGGGTGGGGGTTTACCCGCCCCCCGGGATGACTTCGCAAGCCTAATTCCCACCCTCTTTTTTATCCTTGACTCAGGGCTCTTTTTGTAGAAAAAGTCCAGCAGGAATTCATTGGCATAATAGGCCACACCCAACAGCAGAAACTCGTTAGCATATTAGGCCACACCCCTGACAGCACAGCTCATTAGCACATTAGGCCGCACCCCCATGTTACCAGAAGTGTGGTCATCCAGCCACACCCACTTTTCCTTCTTATTCTGTTTACCTTGTTTGTTGTCCAAACCCAGGGCTTTTTTGTAGCAGGAACTCCTTTGCATGTTAGGCCACACACCCCTAATGTAGCCAATCCTATTGGGTGTGGCCTATTATGCTAATACGTTCCTGGTGGGCGTGGCCAACTCGGGAGCCATTCGGAACTCCGTTCCTGTGCGTTCCTGCCCCAAAATAGCCCTGCTTGTACGTAACCCTTGAGGAGATTTTATTCCATTTGTCTGAAGAAGTGTGTTTTGCACAGGAAAGCTTACACTCTGAATAAAACGTTGTTGGCCTTCAAGGTGCCCCTGGACTCAGACTGTGTTCTGCCGCTTCAGACCAACATGGCTACCCACATGAACATGCCCAGCACAGCTAGCGAACAGCCCGACTGTGGGAAAGCCTCCCGCGGACAAGAGCTGGCTGGAGCTTGCTTGCAACGGGGCTGCCGCAACTTTTTCAAAAGCTCGCCGAGCCTCGAGGTTTTTTGTCTCTCCCCGGCTGATGGGGAACTACGTGGAGGCGTGACCACCCATTCGCCCTACGGAGTCAACATCTCAAGACGACTGTCAGGGATCCCCAGTCTTCAGGGAGGGGGGTGGGTGTAGTGAGCCTGTCTTTGCTTGATTTTGCTTTGCTGTGTCACCCACACCTTGCCCGTAACGCCTTCTTAATCCCGAATCAATCAAAACACGGGGCAATCCCTTTCGTTGTCTGGGGAGGCCCCAGGTGCTGATGGGAGGAAATGAGGAGAAGGAAGGAAGGCGTGCCTGCGTCGCGCTGGTGTACTTATGTCGCTTCAAGTTAAAACCGGAAGTGTCATAGGGGACACTCTAGCATAGGACAGGTGGGAGCAAGGGATTAGGGTTGCCAAGTGGAACTTACCTTGGCAGCGGGGGACTCCCGGGTGGATCCCAGAGCACGTGCGCGCCGCACATACATCACCAGGAAGTGACGTATGACACCATAGAGTTTTCCCTTGTATGGCCGTGGCCCCGCCCCCAGCACGCCCGTGTCACTTCCGGGTGATGCGCACGTTGGGGGGGAGTTCCCCCCGCGGCCTAATCTGGCAGCGCCGGGGGACGGGCTTCTGGGGCGGGGTTTTCCCCGCCCCCCGGGGGGACTTGAGATCCCTACAAGGGATCCCCCGATTTTGTGGGCTCCTGCCTGCCGTCAGCTATCCGGCCAGTGGGGGGAAGCCCCGCCCCCCAACAGCCACGCCTTAGCCCATGGAACTAACGTCATCACGTCAAGGATGTCGCACAGCAATGCCGTGGTGTTTTGGGCAAAACTCTATGGTAACCATAGAGTTTTGCCCAAAATACCACAGCATTGCTGCACGTAAGAACCGAAGAGAAGCCAATGTTGGATCAGGTCAAGACGCTGCATGTGCAATCGGAGCCCTGCTGCACTTTCACACAGGAATTGCCTTGCGGACCCACAACTGCAATACGGGTTGTCTGACCCCGTGGCGAACCAGTGTGACGTGTAACGTGTAGTTTAGCCCTTTAAAAATATGACAGCAGCAGGTACAGAACACCTGCATAAAAGTAATATAGTGCAACTCAGTTGGGCATCCTTGAGGAAGGTGTTCCACTGTAGCCTTGCTATGACAGCTCAGCCCCTTTCAAACGTGGAGCCTTATACAGGAGGAGGAGGAGGAAGCAGGAGGAGGAGATTGGATTTATACCCCGCCCTTCACTACCCGAAGGAGTCTCAGAGCAGCTTACAATCTCCTTTCCCTTCCCCCTCCCCACAACAGGCACCCCATGAGCAGTGTTCCCTCTAAGCCGAGTTAGTGTGAGCCAGCTCACCGTTTTTCAGCCTCCGGCTCACACTTTTTTGCCTTCGCTCAGGAAGGAGGGCTCCAGAGCAAACTAATTGATGCAGCCACCAAATGGCTCGCTCACTCCTTTCATGCCAGTAGCACGCAAAGTATAATTTTTGCTCACAAGACTCCACAGATTAGAACAGGTAGGCGGGGCTGAGAGAGCTGTTTTAAGGACTGCCCTTGAGAGAACAGTCTCTGAAAGAACCGTGACTGACCCAAGGTCACCCCAACAGCTGCATGTGGAGGAGTGGGGAATCAAACCCGGTTCTCCCAGATTCGAGTCCGCGCTCCTAACCACTACACCAAACCGGCTCTCAGGAAGGGGGCTCCATGGCCAATGGGGTTTTAATAGTTACAACCAGCATTGTGAACTGGGCTCAAGAAACAGCTAGGCAGTCAGTGCAGTTGCTGCAGAACATTCTGGAAATTGCCACTCTCCCCCTTGCGCCAGCCAGGTGGCAGAACTGAGTATTCTGTACCACCTGGATTATCTCCAGGGGTCATTTCCTGCAGGAGTGCACAGGAGCGGACCTCCGGCAGTAAAGAGACCGGGGAATGGGCACATGCAACAAGCCCCACCCCCTGCTCCCAGCAGCCCTCAGTCAGAGTAGGGTTGCCAAGTCTGTTTGTCCCCCCGGGGGGCGGATAATCCCCCGCTTTGGAACCCCACCCCAGCGTGCACGTCAGCCGGATGTGACGTGATGACATAGTTTCCCCCCTCAAATGGCTGTGGCCCCGCCCCCAGCGTGCCCGGCGTCATCACGTCACATCCGGCTGACGTGCACGCTGGGGTGGGGTTCCAAAGCGGGGGATTATCCGCCCCCCGGGGGGACTTGGCAGCCCTAAGTCAGAGCAAGAAGCAGCCAGGTAAGCTGCAGAGCCTCCCCGGCCCCCGGTCTAAAACAGTCCAGTGGCACCTTCAAGACCAAGTTTTATTCAGGTACGAGCTCTCCCTCCTCTGCGAGGGCAGATCTGCACGTTCCCCCCCCCATAGCTAGCAATCCAAAACAGTCCGGTGGAGCCTGAGCGGTGGGTGTTGCCTTCTGACACACTTCCGGTGATGTCCGGGGGTGTGGCATATGCAAATAAGTTTATGCTAATGCGTTATGCTAATGAGCTCCTGCGCCTCTTTTTCTACGAAATGACCCCTGACTATCTCCAAGGGTGGGCCCATGAAAAGAACAACGCAATAGCCACAAAGACATAACGGAGATCCTGAGTCTCTAGAAAGGCGTCCCAGTGGACGTATCCACCAATAAAAAAATGTCCCTGGGCCACTATAGCAGTTACCCTCCCCCGCCCCCCCCCAGTCCTGGACAGAATGCATTATGAGGAAATAGCCTGGAGCAATTGGGTGAAGGGCACCCTCAATTCAAGCTGTAGCCTGAAAGGACCTGGGAGCAGATGGGATTCGGCGCGTTCCCGGAGCCAAGTGCATGAGCTATTACACTCTCGGATCCAAGACAAGTTCAAATCAGTCCAAGAGCAACGAAGCCAGCGATACGGTTTACATGACCCAGAGCCAAAAGCAAAGCTGACTTGAGGCTTGGAAAAAAAACACAACCATCCCGTAGGTCTATTAACCCAGACCTCTTGCATTAGCCAAACCAATCAGAAACGTTCTCCGATGGGCTCTTTTGCGTACTCCGAACAGACCCCAGTGTTAAACCTAAACAGCATGTCTCCCCCACCCCCCACACCCCCGTTCTTTCCAAACCCGCATTTGGGAGAAGACAGATAAACGGGCAAGGATTTCAAACACTTACAGCGTGTTGAGGTTCTTCAGATTCCTGAAGGCCCCAGGCCGGATGTCTTTGATGCGGTTGAAACGCAGGTCTCTGGAAAGAAGAAATCGATCTCAGTCAGTGGGCGAGATTGCGGCGGTAGTTAACCGGTGTGTCTTTACAGGAGATCCAAATGCTTTCGCAAAACCGTCTCCAGATAGCAGCGAAGCCCTCATCCAACCCAGAGTGGTCCTCTCTCCCACTTTGCAGCTCTTAAACACTCTTAATGGACCTTGGCCCCGCAGCAGCTGCTTAAAGTTTTTTGGAAACATCTGCCCATCCGTTTAGGCTGAAGTCTGGCAGGCAGATGCGCCAACGCATTAAGCATCTTGTGGGCCAGATGTGGCTCACAGACCATCATTTCCCCACCTCTGGATTAGGGATTCTTTCTTGTAGGGTTTGCTTGGATAGGGTTTGCTTGTCTTGCACCTAAGGCTGAGAAGGGGAGGAGAGCTTGCTAGTACCAACAGTCACCACTGGAGGGCAGTCAAGAGGAGGAGGAGGAGAAGAAGAATAGAAGAGATTTATACGCCGCCCTTCACTACCCAAAGGAGCGGCTTACAAACTCCTTTCCCTTCCCATCCCCACAACAGACACCCTCACCCCGTGAGGTAGGTGGGGCTGAGAGAGCTCTTGACAGAAACGGCTCTTTTTCAAGGACAGCTCTTATCAGAATTACGGCTTGCCCAAGGTCATCCGGCCAGGTGCAAGTGGAGGAGTGGGGAATCAAACCCGGTTCTCCCAGATTAGAGTCTGTGCACTTAACTACTACACCAAGAAGAAGAAGAAGAAGAGGAGGAGGGGGAGATTGGATTTATATCCTGCCCTTCACTACCAGTATTCTCTCTAAACTGAGTTAGTGTGAGCTAGCTCACAGTTTTTTAGCCTCTGGCTCACACATTTTTGTCTTAGCTGAGGACGGATGGCTCCAAACTAATTTATGCAGTCGCCAAATCGCTCGCTCACAACTTGAATGCCCGTAGCTCACAAAGTATAACTGCCTTTGAGAGAACAGCTCTGAGAGAACTTCTGACTGACCCAAGGTCACACCGGCAGATTAGAGTCTGCACTCCTAACCATTATACCAAACAGGCCATACAACACCTGTGCAGAGAACCTGAGCATCCCACAAAGGTTGGTGATGACTCAGGTTCACGCCAATCCCACCTTACTGCGGTGATAAGGTCTTCCGACCACTGAAGTGGTGGCCCAAGATCAGCACATGCTTTGCTTGTAGTCGGTTGTAAGCAAATCACGTACACTGAATATGGAGTTTCTGTGGCTACTAGAAAGTCGGTGGGGTTTGGGGAGGGGAGGGACCTCAGCCGTGTACAATGCCACAGACTCCACCCTCCAAAGCAGCCATTTTCTCCAGGGCGATTGGTCTGATTGTCATCTGGAGATCAACTGCAATCGTGGGAGATCTCCAGGGTATTTGTGAATTCCCTGCATTGTGCAGGGGACTAGATGACCGTGGAGGTCCCTTCCAACTCTATGACTCTATGATTCTACGACTCTAAGGCTGGGAATCCTAGTTGCTGGGAGGAGCAATGGGTGACATCTGAGGCCTTCATGTCCTGCCTACAGGCCTCTAAACCACATCTGGATGACCCCTCTTGGTAAGAGCACGCTGGGCTAGAAAGGTCTGACTTTGACATCGTTGCTTCTATCGGTGATTCATTACACAAAGGAAACTGTGGGTTATTGGGCATCAAGTCATTAGTGCCGTAAATCAGTTGGGAGACAACAGATAGTTGGTTGAGTGGGTCAACAGTGGGAGGGCTTCTAATGTCCTGGCCCCACTGGTGGACCTCCTGGTGGCACCTGGTATTTCTGGCCACTGTGTGACACAGAGTGTTGGACTGGATGGGCCTTTGGCCTGATCCAACATTGGCGTCTCTTCTGTTCTTAAGAACCAGGGATGTGAAAGACCTCAGCCGGAGAACCTTGGAGAGCCACTGCCAGTCTGAGTAGACAATCCGGACCTCGATGCACCGATGGTCTGATTTAATAGAAGGCAGCTTAATACATTCAAGAATCCTCCAGGACCGGAGCAGTCACTGCACCATCTACCTCCCCATTCTTTTACTTAAGAAGAAGAGGAGATTGGTTTTATATCCCTCCGTTCACTAACCAAGGGAGTCTCAGAGCGGCTTACAAACTCCTTTCCCTTCCCCTCCCCACAACAGACACCCTGTGACGCAGGGTGAG
>NW_015163733.1:82328-85874 GCF_001447785.1 Gekko japonicus | reverse complement strand
AGAAACTGCTCTTTTTCAAGGACAGCTCTGACAGAACTACGGCTTGCCCAAGGTCATCCGGCCAGGTGCAAGTGGAGGAGTGGGGAATCAAACCCGGTTCTCCCAGATTAGAGTCCGCGCACTTAACCACAACACCAAACTGGCTCTCAGCATTCAGTTCTACCTTGCCTTCTTTCAGGGTTTATCAGCACTGTAATGAAACTGACAAAGCCTGGGGAAAGCCTCATCAGTTTCACTGGTGCAGATTCCCCACCTCTTGAGTGAAACTTACAAGAGGAGGAAAAGCTTCCTGCTCCTGATTCAACAGGAACACTAAAAGCGTTTTTTGGGTTTCTTTTCAGAGTTTGGATTACCAACACGGGTCGGTGCACTAAGCTGTTGCCAACTGATCCCATTTGGTGGTCGTGGTTAGGAGCACCGATTCTAATCTGGGAGAGCCGGGCTTTGATTCCCCACTCCTCCACATGCAGCTGCCGGTGTGACCTTGGGTCAGTCACAAGTTCTCTCAGAGCTGTTCTCTCACTAGAGCAGTCCTCGAAAGAGCTCTCTCAGCCCCACCTACCTCACAGGGCGTTTGTTGTGGGGAAGGGAAGGGAGTTTGTAAGCCACCCTCAGACGCCTTTGGGTAGTGAAGGGTGGGGTATAAAGCCAATCTTTTCTTCTTCTGCTGCTTCTTAAACAGGTGAACCAAGGATACGCCTCTGATACTTTTCCTGACTTGTATGAATTTGTTCCTTTGTTACAAACTATGATCAAAATAACGCCCCCCCCCCATTTTCAGGGTCTCTACACAGAGGCAGGCAAAAGCAAACCACCCCTGAAACTCTCTTGTCTTGAAAATCCGATGGGGTCGCAATAAACCGGCTGGGGTCCGAGAGCGAATAAAATGACCTGCGATGCAGATGAAGAGTTTCTTTCGAAACTGACCCAACACAGAATGCAACGCGGCTGCAGGACCAGACGTGGGCTGAAGAGGGCGCACGACCGCGCTCCGTCACCTGGCCCCAGGTTGCACAGTAGGGTGCGGGGCGTGGGGGAGGGGGCAGGACCCCAAAGCGCGCGAACCCTGCCGGAATTGCTGGCCCTTGAGTTTCACGGCCAGCCTGAGGCACACAGCGGCTCAGAAGCCGTAAGGAGACGTGCGATTAGCTTGCAAGAGCGTAAAATAACAGGAGTATTTTCGCCCTCCGATGACCACGTGCAACAAGAAAGTCTTTAGGGTGCCAGAGGAACGCCAGGCTACTTGGTAATAAAAAAGTCTGCCTCCGCCCGCATAGATCGGAAGCCGAGGAAGCAGCCGCTCCAGGGGGAAACGGGGCTGGCGGGCTGCGCGGAGAGCCCGGAAGTCGGAGCTGCGCGCGATTCCCGTGTTGTCCTTCCTCTATGCCTGCCGCCTCCTCCGACGGGCGGGGCTGAGACTGGGGCCGAGCCCGGGGACTGGTGAATTTGCATTTCGCGGCGACCATGATGCATTGCGGAGAGGAAAAGGCAGGATTCCCCCCAAATTGCGGCCGCTTTTGACGCCGGAATTTTACCCTTCGGGCAGGAGAGAAGAGGAGAAAGAGCCGGATCCGCCGTGTTTTCCGAGAGAAGTCAAAGGGTCAGGGACGAGAGGGTCACCGTATCTTCAATGTCCACCACTGCCGCTGTGGAGCGTCACGTTTGCTGTCTCAAAGCATACTCTGGTTTCTCTTCAGATCGCATAAATCTTTCGCCTTTTACTAAAGATTTCCGTGGAGAGGAACATTTATGAGTGTTTCGTGAATTTTTTGAGGCTCTGCTTCGGTGGAGCTGCCCTTACTTTGTGCAAAAACAGAATGAATATTCTACTCTGATCTTTGGTTTGTTTCTCCTGTTTATGTTTCCCCTTTTCATGGTTTCTCGCTTTATATTTTGTGAGGACCTTGAGCTCAATAAGAAAGGGCTGCGGTGGCTCAGTGCTTAAGACTTTGCAGACACCAGACCTGAGTGCCCCATGAGGGAGAAAGCTCCTGCCAACCTAGCAGTTCGAAAGCAAGAAATTGCAAGTAGATAAATAGGTACCACTTCGGTGGGAAGGTAACAGCGTTCTGTGCGCCTTGGTGTTTAGTCATGCCGGCCGCATGACCACGGAAACGTCTTCGGACAGCGCTGGCTCTTCGGCTTTGAAACGGAGATGAGCACCGCAACCCTAGAGTCGGATTCGACTGGCTTTCGAGCAAGGGAACCTTTTGAACAACGAAAATAGGTACCGTTTGGGAAGGTAACAGCGTTCTGTGCGCCTTGGTGTTTAGTCATGCCGGCCGCATGACCACGGAAACGTCTTCGGACAGCGCTGGCTCTTCGGCTTTGAAACGGAGATGAGCACCGCAACCCTAGAGTCGGATTCGACTGGCTTTCGAGCAAGGGAACCTTTTGAACAACGAAAATAGGTACCGTTTGGGAAGGTAACAGCGTTCTGCGCGGACTCCCCACTCCTCCACATGCAGCTGCTGGATGACCTTGGGCAAGCCATAGTTCTCTCAGAGCTCCTCTTGAAAGAGCAGTTCTCTCAGAGCTCTCTCAGCCAATGCTCCCTCTAAACTGTGGAGTTTTGTGAGCAAAAATTCTACTTTGTGAGTTCCTGGCATTAAAGTTGAGAGCAAGCGATTTGGCTACTGCATAAATTAGCTGACTCCGGAACCATCCTTCCTGAGCTAAGACAAAAACGTGTGAGCTGGAGGCTAAAAAACTGAGCATTTATGCAGCAGCCAAATCGCTCGCTCACAACATTAATGCCAGTGTAGCTCACAAAGTAGAATTTTTGCTCACAAGACTCCACAGTTTAGACGGAGCATTGGCCCCGAAACAGAACTATAAAACTATTTTTCTTGGTTGCCTTAGAAATGCCATTCCTTAAAAACGCAGGAAGCTGTAGAGAAATTCTTCAGTGCACCTCTCTGAATTGTCACGTTTATCCACGTGGACGACCGGGCGACAATCTTGTGATGAAGTTCACTATTGCCATGATGACCTGTATGGCACAGGCAGGGCTGGCTCCAGGGTTTTTTGTACTCTAGGCGAGACCACCTTCTGGCAGCGCCCCCGCGCAACCACCAATTATGTGGTTGCTAACCTCCAGGCAGGGCCTGGAGAGAAGGAAGTCCAGCTGCTGAGTGCGCGCCATACACACACACACACACACAGAGTGGATCAGACTACCTCGGGAGGTGGTCTATGCTCCTGAATTCCAGGTATTTCCCAGATACCAGAGGTCATTTCAGGGGGGAACGCGGGGGAACGCAGTTCCCCCGGGTGAGGTGGAGGGGGCGGGGCACATGACGAAGCCCCTCCCCCTGCTTCCGGCCCTCATTCAGCCAGGAGGAGGCAGGAGAAGAGGGAGGGTAAGTTGCTTCCTCCCCGCCTCTCCCCACCCCTGCCTGCCTGGGGCCAGGGAGGGCCTTGGCGGGGCTTCCTCGCACTCCTGCCGACCTTGCAGGTCCACCGCCGGCCCCTGATGTCAGGGGGTGTGGCATATGCTAATGAGTTATGCTAATGAGTTCCCCTAGCTCTTTTTCTACGAAACGA
>NW_015163733.1:75973-81545 GCF_001447785.1 Gekko japonicus | reverse complement strand
GATGGCACTTTTGCTTGCTGCAGGCAGCCTGATGGAAGCCTTTGGGGTGCCCTCGCCTCCCCGCCGTGCTGGGCTGGCTAGTGGCTGGCTGGGGCTGCTGCCGGCGTCAGCGAGTGCGGTGGAAATCACGCTGGCTGGCTCAGAGGGCGGCAGGGGCGAATCGGCGATGGGCGCAGGCGCAGCAGCCAGCAGACCAATGGGTGCGCTGTGCGTGAGTAACGGGGTGGGCAGGACGGGCGCACCGTCGAGCAGTATGTGTGCCGCCAGTGAGCTCAGCTAGACTAGCAGGCAGGCAGCGGCTTTGGGCAGGACGGTGGGGACTTTTGGGGGGGGGCGGCGGGAGGGCAACTGCGCCCTAGGCCAGACACTAGCTGGCCTAGTGATAGAGCCGGCCCTGGGCACAGGGTAGCCTGCTGGCACTGGAAGCTAAGCAAGGTTTGGCTCTAGTTGCTTTTTGGGATGGATAAAGGCGAAAGAAGTAGTAACCAGCGTTCCCTCTAAGCTGAGTTAGTGTGAGCGAGCTCATAGTTTTTTGGCCTCTGGCTCTCAGTTTTTTGTCTTCACTCAGGAAGGATGGCTCCAGAGCAAACTGATTTATGCAGTAGCCAAATTGCTGGCTCACAACTTTAATGCCAGGAGCTCACAAAGTAGAATTTTTGCTGGCAAGGCTCCACAAGCTTAGAGGGAGCATTGGTAGTAAGTCCACATGATATATATAAATAAAAACAGGACATACAATGAAAGGAGAAATGTAATGCGAACAAAGAAGAGATTGGATTTATACCCCGCCCTTCACTACCCAAAGGCGTCTCAGCATGGCTTACAAACTTCTTTCCCTTCCCCTCCCCACCCCACCACAGGCAACCTGTGAGGTAGGTGGGGCTGAGAGAGCTCTAACAGAAACTGCTCCTGAGAGAACAGCAGTGAGAGAACTTGTGACTGACCCAAGGTCACACCAGCAGCTGCACGTGGAGGAGTAGGGAATCAAACCCTGCAGTTACCCACTACACTAAACTGGCTCTCAAGAAGCTGGAGATTAGCTTAGAGAAACATATTAATTCTGTTTTTGAACCAAGTAAGGGCAGCTCCACCGAAGCAGAGCCTCAAAAAATTCACGAAACACTCATAAATGTTCCTCTCCACGGAAATCTTTAGTAAAAGGCGAAAGATTTATGCGATCTGAAGAGAAACCAGAGTATGCTTTGAGAAAACAACCATGACGCTCCACAGCGGCCGTGGTGGACATTGAGGGTATGGTGACCCTCTCGTCCCTGACCCTTTGACTTCTCTCGGAAAACACGGCAGATCCGGCTCTTTCCCCTCTTCTCTCCTGCCCGAAAGGTAAAATTCCGGTGTCAATAGCGGCCGCAATTTGGGGGCAATCCTGCCTTTTCCTCTCCGCAATGCATCATGGTCGCCGCGAAATGCAAATTCACCAGTTCCCCGGGTTCGTGCGCAAGGCCGACGCCGAGGGATGGGGGCAGTGAGCAAAGAGAGAAAGGACGTGCCGAGAGTCGTGCGCAGCTCCAACTTCCGGGCTCTACACGCAGTCCGCTGGCCCGATTTCCCCTGCAGCGGCTGCC
Source organism: Gekko japonicus (assembly GCF_001447785.1). Lineage (NCBI taxonomy): Eukaryota > Metazoa > Chordata > Lepidosauria > Squamata > Gekkonidae > Gekko > Gekko japonicus. Next base: position 79,962 of record NW_015163733.1, on the reverse strand, counting down.
TTCCTCGGCGTCCCCTCTCTGCTGGTGGATGCAGATAAAGAGACAGACTTTCTTATTACCAAGTAGCCTGGCGTTCCGCTGGCACGTTAGAGACTTCATTGTTGCATGAGGTCACTGACGCGCCAAAATACTCTGCGGCTTTACGCGCTTGCAATGCAAGCTGATCACACGTTTCTTTGCGGCCTCTGGGCCGACGTGGCTCAGCCGGCCCAGAAGCCGTTCAAGGCACTGCAATTCCGGCAGAGTTCATGGGCCTTCACTCCTGCCCCCCTCCCCAACCCCGCCGCCCCTTCTGGACAACCCGGGGCCAGGTGAAGGTGCGCGATCGTGCGCTCTCTAGTGGCCACATCCGTTCTTGCCGCTGCGTTGCCTTCTACGGATCCAGCGTCACTTTCGAGGGAAGCTTTTCAACTGCCTCCCGCATTAGAAAAGAGCAAGAGTCCAGGAGCACCTTAAGGGCTAACAAGATTTGTGGCAGGCTAGGCGCTTTCCTGAGTCGCGGCTCGCTTCTTCAGATCCAGCTAGAATGGGAATCCATCTGCCCTATTTATTGGAGAGTGGAGTGGTTGCAGAGGCTGAATGACATTAGCAGGCAAGTGACAAGTGAGCAGTGACTCAGGAAAGCTCACCCCCTACTGGAACTTTTGTTAGTCTAGAACAGTGGTGGCGAACCTCTGGCACGGGTGCCAGAGGTGGCACTCAGAGCCCTCTCTGTGGGCACGCGTGCCATTGCCCTAGCCAGGCCCAGACCATCATTAAAGTGTCGAATTCTCTGCCAAATAATTTTAAGTAAATGAAAGCATTTGGGATTGCTTCCCTTACTTTGCTTGGATCATCTTAAAAGTAAAACCTCAGTATTCAGGTTAAATTGCTGTGTTGGCACCTTGCGATAAATAAGTGGATTTCGGGTCGCAGTTTGGGCACTCGGTCTCTAAAAGGTTCGCCATCACTGCTCTAGAAGGTGCTCTTGGACTCTTGCTCTTTTCTACTACTAGAGATAGGCTAACACGGCTACACATCTTGGTCTATCTTTGGTGTAGTGGTTAAGTGTGCAGACTGTAATCTGGGAGAGCCGGGTTTGATTCCCCACTCCTCCACTTGCAGCTGCTGGTGTGACTTTGGGTCAGTCACAAGTTCTCTCAGGGCTGTTCTCTCAAGGACACTTCTCTCAGAGCTCCCTCAGACCCTGGTATCCCTTGGTGGGATCCCGTCCGAGATCTGATGGGAACAGGCTAGCCTGGGCCATCCAGGCCTGGGCCATATTTATTTGACCTAGGTTTGCTAGCTGTGGGCGGGGAAATATCTGGAGATATGGGGGTGGAGCTTGAGGAGGGTGGGGTTTGGGGGGGAGGGACATCAGTTAGTGGGGTATCATGCCATAGAACCCACCTTCCAAAGTCTCCTGGGCTCAATGCTCCCTCTAAGCTGTGGAGTCCTGCGAGCAGAAATTCTACTTAGTGAGCTGCTGGCATTACAGTGGTGAGCAAGCGCGTTGGCCGCCGCATCAGTTAGTTTGCTCTGGAGCCGTCCCTTCCTGAGCTGAGACAAAAATGGGTGAGCCGGAGGCTAAAAAAACCCCCTGTGAGCTAGCTCACACTGACACAGCTTAGAGGGAACACTGGTTGTAATCCCCGGACATTTTATCCTGCCTTTTCCCCGACCCCCAGGAGGTCAGTGTGGCATAAATGGTTCTCCTCTCCTCCATTTTATCCTTGCGGCAGCCCGATCGCAGGCTCGGTGTAAAAGCCTCATCCTAACAGTTCCTGTCACATCGAAGTGTGACCTAGAAATCAGTGCTGGGGCAGGGCTATGCAGATGGAGAAGCAGGGCTAGGCACAGTGTGTTTCCCAATGGCTCCCATTGACTTATGAGGCTAGATTAGAGTTGCCAAACTACAGGTTGGTGGCTGGAGATCTCATAGAACCATAGGAAGGTACCTCCAAGGGTCATCTAGTCCAATCCCCTGCACAATGCAGGACATTCACAAATCCCTCCCCCCCACACCCCCAGTGATCCCTGTTCCATGCCCAGAAGATGCCCAAAACATGCCCAAAGTGAGAAGACTACAACCAAACACTATTTGTATCTTCCCTTTCATTCTGTGTTCGTTTTGTTCCTGCTTGGCGACTGGGTCATTCTCTCTCTCTGTTTGTCTCTTGCCTTCAGAAGAAGAAGAAGAGATTGGGTTTATACCCCGCCCTTCACTCGGAGTCTCAGAGCAGCTTGCAAACCCCTTTCCCTTCCCCTCCCCACAACAGACACCCTGGGAGGTAGGTGGGGCTGAGAGAGCTCTTTTGAGGACTGCCCTTTCAAGGACAGCTCTCGTCAGAACTATGGCTTGCCCAAGGTCATCCAGCAGGTGCAAGTGGAGGAGTGGGGAATCAGACCCGGTTCTCCCAGATTAGAGTCCGTGCACTTAACCACTACACCAGAACCACGTGGGGTCACCATAAGTTATTTGAGACTTCACAACACTTTTTCCTTCCACTGCCACCAGAGAGCCATCCTAAGCCGATCTGCTCAGAAACAAGCCCTGTTTCATTTAACGTCCCCAAGTAAAACATTCTTAGGATTGTAGGCATTTCCAGGTAACACTGAGAGGTGTGGAGAGGGTTAAATACTGGGTTCCATGGAAGGTCTGACCCCAAAGAGTGATGAACACATGGGATTCACTGCCACAGGAGGTGGCGGCAGCTACAAGCATGCACAGCTTCAAGAGGGAATTAGATAAGCATATGGCGTGTCCATCAGTGGTTATTAGCCACAAAGTATATTTATTGATTGATTGATTGATTTCGATCTCTATCCCGCCTTGCCTGACAAGAAGGCTCAAGGCGGCATGCAATAATAATTTACAATAAAAACAGATAAAATTCGACAATAAAATATTAAGTGAAAATTACATACAAACAATAATGTGCAGATGGCGATAGTTGTAGTTGGTCCCATATGACTATCCCAAAGAAAGTACCAGTAATAGATGTTTAGTAGCTCGTATAGATAGTAACTCTCAGGCTGGGGCAAGGGATGCTCTGTATTCTTGTTGCTTGGGGGGGGGGAGCAACAGTAGGAGGGCTTCTAGTGTCCTGGCCCCACTGCTGGACCTCCTGATGGCACCTGGTATTTCTGGCCACTGTGTGACAGAGTGTTGGACTAGATGGCCCATTGGCCTGATCCAACATTGGCTTCTCTTATGTTCTTAAGCTTAGTGATCAGCTCTCCTTTATTAGTGACTAGGGAGCAAAGCCCATTGTGGATGAAGACAATGGGCCCTAGAAAGGTAGGGTGGGTGGTAGATAGATAGGTAGATGGATAGATAGAGGGGTTTGGAGAAAGAGGAAGGAAGGAAGGAAGGAAGGAAGGAAGGAAGGAAGGAAGGAAGGAAGATGAAGGGGGGGAGACATAGACAGAGAGTCAGTAAGACAGACAGGGAGGGAGGGGGGAGAAGTCAAAGCGATGGGGATGAAGGGAGAAAGTGAGAGAGGGAAAGAATGAAGGGAGATAGGGAAAAAGAGAGTGAGGAAGGGGGGTAGTGGGGAAAAAGGGACGGCGGGGGTAGTCTCAGTGCCGCCGCCGCCCCTCGCCTGCTGCCCCCGGAAACCTGACGAAGGTGGGGGGAGCAGTGAAAAGTAACGGGGTGGCGGGTGTTGGCTGAGCGCTGCCGTCGTCGCCCCTCGCCTGCTGGCCCCAAAAGCTGGTGAAGGGGGGGAGGGGAAAAATGGGCTGTTGGGGGTTGGCTCACCATCGCGGCCTCTGGCCTGCTGCCCCCAAAAGCTGGCGAAGGTGGAAGGGAGCGGCAAAAACAGGGAGGGGGGGTTGGCTCCACGCTGGTGCCCCTAGCCTGGTGTCCCCGGAAGCCTGTAGGGCTCCGAGGGGTCTTTGAAGCCGGGGGTGAGTGAGGTGGGAAAAAAGGTGTGCAATAAAGGGGGGGAATCCGGGCTCGGTGAGCGGTGATGAGCTGACTCTGCCATTCCCTCCCGCCCTGGCTA
>NW_015163733.1:70240-75921 GCF_001447785.1 Gekko japonicus | reverse complement strand
GGGGGAGAGTTCTGAAGTGGGAGTTAGGTGACACAGCCAATGGAAGCTGGGGAAGCTTCTGACGGACAGCTCAAGCCTCCAAACACTGTTGGTGCGCATTTTCTCTCCACTGCGTGACACTGCGTCTTACTCAATTATATATAAGGGAGAGATTCAGCAAGAACAAAACGCCAAAAGCCAGGGCAAGTGCCCTGTTTAAATAGCATGCAAACACCACCCACTTCCCCAAACAACTACCAACGATAGGCCATTTTCAGACCCATTAATTCCTCACTGGCCACCTCCAGAGTCCTGGTAGGCTATTGTTCTTGAGCTCCAAGCTCAGACAGTCTCTGGTAGAAAGAGTCCTGGAATATCCCAGTCCCGATACAGAACAGAGAGAAAAAAAGCTTAGGAGGAGGAAGGATTCACCGATGCAAAGAAAACCAGAGTCTGAAAGAAAACTCACACTGATTTTGGTTAAAAAGTGGGAATTGCCGTCCCCCCGCAATTGGCGGAAGTTCTAAGCTCCTCTGTCTGGCTAAGGATGGGAGATGGGCGTCCAAAGTATCGGAGTCTGACATCACCCTGGGATTTATGGAACGGAAACTAGGGAAGCTGCTGCAGATGCCGAAACTGTGGAGCAACGCAGAAGGAACGATCTTTGTTAGTTACAACAGGCCTTCGGCATTACAAATGCTTTTCCGCTGCATTCTTTGACTGCTGTTCTTAATTTTTTTTTTTTTAAAAAAAAGCAAAAGCAAGTGTTGGGGAAAAGATTTTAGGAGACAGGTGCAGGGTTTCGACCCTACCAGATCTTCTGCAGGAGGTGTCCATCTTGCCTGCTTCTCCTCCTCACGGTGGGTCCACCTCATGCGGTTTTCTGTCCGTATGGAACCTATGGGTTACACCAGGATTCCCCAACACGGTGCCCGGGGGCGCCACGAGGCCTGCCAAGTGTTTTTTAGAAAGTGGGTGGAGCTTTTGCCAAGCAGGGCTTTTGACTGGCTGTGCAGACTTCAGCGGTAGCTGCCCCCACAGTGCAAGGATCTTTCCTGTTAAGGACTACAGATAAGCCGTCTGCAGGGAAGGAAATATTTTTGAACAATATGTCCATTTGAAAAGGCTTCCTGTTGAGCTGAGCCTCTCCCTGAAATGCTGAAGATGCAAGGTACAGGGCTATTTTTGGGCAGGAACGCACAGGAACGGAGTTCCGGCTGGCTCCCAGGTTGGCCACGCCCAGCAGGAACTCATTAGCATAATAGGCCACACCCAAGAGCAGAAACTCATTCGAATTGGCTACAATTAGGGATGTGTGGCCTAACATGCAAAAAGCCCTGGGTTTTGACAACAAACAAGGTAAAGAGAATAAGAAGCAATAGGTGGGTGTGGCTGGATGACCACACTTCTGGTAACGGGGTGTGTGGCCTAATATGCTAATGAGCTGTGCTGTCAGGGGTGTGGCCTAATATGCTAATGAGTTCCTGCTGGGCTTTTTCTACAAAAAAAGCCCTGTGCAAGGACATATTTTAAACAATATGTTCCTTTAAAAAAAAGTTAAACAGAACGTCTGTCTGAAATGTTGAAGAAGTACTAGTAGAGTTAGGCATGAACTCACTCCATGACGTTTTGTGCGTAGCGCCACCTCTTGCAGCGGCCATATCGTGGGCGCGCTACCACCCCGTCTCAGAATCCCAAAGGTGCCCACAGGATCAAAAAAGACTGAGGATCCTGAGAGTTCTTAAGAACATAAGAGAAGTCAATGTAGTGTAGCATAGTGGTTAAGTGCGTGGACTTTAATCTGGGAGAACTGGGTTTGATTCCTCACTCCTCCACTTGCAGCTGCTGGATGACCTTGGGCACGCCATAGTTCTGAGCAGGCGCTGTAGCATGGGACGCTCTGGTTTGAGGGCAAAACTCTATGGTAAACCTGCCCTCAAACCGTAGAGTCTTGCCCACAAACCAGAGTGTCGCTGCATGACATCACCAATGCAATGATGTCACTTCCAGCCAGTGCCAAACGTGTCGGGGATGCCCGGCCCCTCCAGAAACGCCCCCGAATCCCCCCGCTGGCCACAAGGTAGGACCTGGTAACCCTAAAATTCTGTGCAAATATTTTAAAACGTGGCTTTGCCAGCAGCTGCTGCCACAGCCCAAAGAGCTTCACTGTGTGGCCAAAGGCAAGCCACGGCGGCCATTTTGTGGCTGGCGCCACCTCCTGCGAGAGTCATTTTGCAACATCCATTTTGCAGCTGCATCTACCGCCCTGTGTCACAAAACAAAGGTGATAATGGGCTCAAAAAGCTTAGGGACCCCTGCGCTAGTAGAAAGCACCACTAGTGGAATAGATCTGTGGGATCTAACACTATGAATACAGTTCGGGGTGGGTGGGAAAAATGCTGGTACTCAGGGGTCATTTCCTGCAGGAGCACACAGGAGTGGAGCTCCGGCAGTAAAGAGCCCAGGGGGCGGGCACATGCAACAAGCCCCGCCCCCTGCTCCCAGTAACTCTCAGTCAGAGCAAGAAGCAGCCAGGTAAGTTGCAGAGCTACCCCCAGTCCAAAACAGTCCAGTGGCACCTTTAAGACCAAGTTTTATTCAGGTACAAGCTCTCCCTCCTCTGCCAGGACAGATCTGCACATCCCCCCCCCCAATAGCTAGCAATCCAAAACAGTCCAGTGGAGCCTGAGTGGTGGGTGTTGTCTTCTGACACACTTCCGGTGTGGCATATGCAAATAACTTATGCTAATGAGCTCCTGCACCTCTTTTCCTACGAAAGAACCCTTGGTTCTGATAAGAGCTGTCCTTGAAAAAGAGCAGTTTCTATCAAGAGCTCTCTCAGCCCCACCTACCTCACAGGGTGTCTATTGTGGGGAGGGGAAGGGAAAGGAGTTTGTAAGCCACTCTGAGACTCCTTTGGGTAGTGAAGGGCGGGGTATAAATCCAATCTCTTCCTCTTTCTTGCACCTTACACACAATATAACATGCCGTGTTCTTGCACCTTACACACAATATAACATACCCATTCAACCATAAACCGTTGGCTGATAAGAGCTGTCCTTGAAAAAGAGCAGTTTCTGTCAAGAGCTCTCTCAGCCCCGCCTACCTCACAGGGTGTCTGTTGTGGGGAGGGGAAGGGAAAGGAGTTTGTAAGGCACTCTGAGTGAAGGGCAGGGTATAAATCCAATCTCCTCCTCATCCTCCTTGCACCTTACACACAATATAACATGCAGTGGAGGAAAGGGTTCCCATTCAACCATAAACCGTTGCCCCTTTGGGCACATAGTGTACCAGGGAACAAAATGAACTACCGCCAGTGTTCCCTCTAAGCTGAGTTGGTGTGAGCTAGCTCACAGTTTTTTAGCCTCTGGCTCGCAGATTTTTGTCTTAGCTCAGGAAAGATGGCTCCAGAGCAAACTAATTTGTGCAGCAGCCAAATCACTTGCTCACAACTTTAATGCCAGTAGCTCAGAAAGTAGAATTTTTGCTCACAGGACTCCACAGCTTAGAGGGAACCTGTCTACCGCAAACTTAGGATCTCTTTGCTGACCCTCAGACCGCTCCAAAAGGATCGTCTTTTTCTCATTTTCCACAAAACCAAGCTTTTTCTTTTTTTAAAAAGGGGCACACCATGGAACAAATAAACTCAAAGCTGTTACAGACCGCTTTGCTTTGAAAACTCCACCGAACAAATCGTTTCCATCTGTTTCTCTCTTTTTTTCAGGCCCGTGGCTCACATCTGGGCTCTTGTGCTCCCAAGGAGCCGGCCCTGGCCAGAATTACAATCGCCCGTCATCCATCACAGCTTTCCAGACCTGACTTATCTGTCCGTTTGCCCTCTCTGTGCTTGGGATGAAGTGGAGGAGATTTCATGATAAAAAGGGAGGCTGGAGAAAGTTGAATGCGGAAGGAACCCGGGAGCTCAGCTGTTTCCAGCTGTGAGGGTCGGTCGGGGTGGGGGGGCGGAGAGACTGCTGGGAACGCCAAACCCACGGAATGGGCCCCAGCGCTGCCCTTTCGAACAAGTTGGGAGGAGGAAAGCTAAGATCAGTGGCTTCCCAAAGGAAGTTACAGGGGCATCCCTAGAAAAGGATTGCATTTTTAAAAATTATTTTATTTTATTCATATGTGCCTCGCCTTTCTCCACCACGGGGACCCACATTGGCTTCAGTTATTATCCCCCGTTTATCCTCACAATCACCCGATGAGGTAGGTTAGGCTGGGAGAGTGTGACTGATCCAAGGTCACCCAGGGGGCTTCGGTGGCACGAGCGGGGATTCGAATCTGGGTCTCCCAGATATTGTAGAACGCTTCTAACCACTACACCACACCGGCTCTTTTCAAACTTTTCAGAGTTTCTCCCTCAAGGAACACAACTCAGGAGCCAGCCGGAACTCCGTTCCTGTGCGTTCCTGCCCAAAAATAGCCCTGCGTATACTGTGGTTAAGTGGTTAAGATGCTGAACTGCAGGCTGTGGAAGGTCAGTAGTTCAGCAGTTCGAGACCCGGGTGCCGCAAGTCGGAGTGAGCTCCCGTCTCTAGTTCCAGCTCCTGCCAACCTAGCAGTTCAAAAGCAAGAAATTGCAAGTAGATAAATAGGTACCGCTTCGGTGGGAAGGTAACAGCGTTCCGTGCGCCTTGGTGTTTAGTCATGCCGGCCACATGACCACGGAAACGTCTTCGGACAGCGCTAGCTCTTCGGCTTTGAAACGGAGATGAGCACCGCAACCCTAGAGTCGGATTCGACTGGCTTTCGAGCAAGGGAACCTTTACCTTTTTATACTGTCCACAGTGGTCTAGTCCACAGTCTCATTCTTCCTAAAAAAAAAAAGGGCCTTCCTGTACCATTCCATTATAATAATAGCCTTATTGCCTTTACAGAAATGCCCTCCTGGAAAATTCTGTTTCCCATCGCTTGTGGTTTGGCAACCTGGAAGGTGTTGTGTACTGCCTCTTTAAGAGGCTCTCCCAGCTAGGCCTCAGAGCGAGCAAGAGAGTAGGAGGGACTCGGGGCTTCTCTTCTCCGTCTCCCTGCTAGCAGCCTGCAGGAGTGCAGGGCCGACAAAGAGTCTGAGAACCAGGCCACGAACACCCTGGCCAAGAGCTCTAGGAACAGCTCCCTTAGTACTGTTATGCCTCATTCCAGTAGCCAAGTCACCTGCCCTACAGCTGCTGTTGATACAGCCAAGTTAATACGGCCAAGCGGAACTGGGTATTTGCTCTTTGCTCCACTATGCAAAAAAAGAAGAAGGGTTTTTTGGGACTTATCAATGTAGAAAAGAGGCGACTCAGGGGGACGCAAGATAGAGGTTTATAAAACTGTGCGCAGGGTGGAGAGCGTTGACCAAGATAACCTTTTCTCCCTCTCCCCAAAGACTAGAACTCAGGGGCATCCGATGGAGCTGATGGGCAGGAGGTTCAGGATGGACAAAAGGCCATACTACTTTACACGTGATTAGAACGCGGAATTGGCTGTCAGAGGAGGTAGTGATGGCCACAGGCACAGCTTTAAAAGGGGATTTGATCGATTCATGGTGGATAAGTCTGTCAATGGCGACTAGCCACGCGAACTAAAGAGAACCTCCACGTTCAGAGGCAGTGAACCTCTGGATTCCAGTGCCAGGAGGCAGCCCCAGAGGAAGGCCTTGGCCTCTATACCCTGTCTTTAGCCCTTGCAAGGAACTGGCTGGCCACTGTATGTGA
>NW_015163733.1:65310-68877 GCF_001447785.1 Gekko japonicus | reverse complement strand
TGATGGCCCCTGGTATTTTTGGCCACTGTGTGACCCAGAGTGTTGGACTGGATGGGCCACTGGCCTGATCCAACATTGGCGTCTCTTATGTTCTTATGGAGAAAATGGCTGCTTTGGAGGGTGGACTCTGTGGCATTGCACCCCACTGAGGCCCCTGTCCTCCCCAGGCTCCATTCCTAAATCTCCAGGAGTCTCCCAACCTGGAGTTGGCGACCCTCCCCTCCCATCCCCTCCTGGAGACCAGGGGTGAACCTGGCAACCCTGGCAGGTACTGTGGTGGTTAGGGATGCCATCCTCCAGGTGGGCCCTGGGGATCCCCTGGAATTACAGCTCATCTCTAGAATAGAGAGGGACTCTCGGTGTGGGGCAAGGGAGTTGGTGGTTGGGGGGGGGGGGACAACAGTGGGAGGGCTTCTAGCGTCCTGGCCCCACTGCTGGTCCTCCTGATGGCACCTGGCATTTTTGGCCACTGGGTGACACAGAGTGTTTGGAGCAGAGGTCCATCAGTGGCTATTAGCCACAAGGTATAGATAGGAACTCTTGGTCTGGGGCAAGTGATGCCCTGTATTCTTGGTGCTTGGGGTGGCAACAGTGGGAGGGCTTCTAGTGTCCTCCTGGCCCCACTGCTGGACCTCCCAATGGCCCCTGGTATTTCTGGCCACTGTGGGACCCAGAGTGTTGGACTGGATGGGCCACTGGCCTGATCCAACATTGGCGTCTCTTATATTCTTATGGAGAGAATGGATGCTTTGGAGGGTGGACTCTATGGCATTGCACCCCACTGAGGCCCCTGTCCTCCCCAGGCTCCATCCCTAAATCTCCAGGAGTCTCCCAACCTGGAGTTGGTGACCCTCCCCTCCCCTCCCCTCCTGGAGGCCAGGGGTGAACCTGGCAACCCTGGCAGGCACTATGGTGGTTGGGGATGCCATCCTCCCGGTGGGCCCCGGGGATCCCTGGAATTACAGCTCATCTCTAGACTACAGACCAAAGCTATAATGTCCTTTTTAAGGTGTGGTGACCAGAACTGCACACAGTATTCCAAATGAGGTCGCACCATTGATTTATATCTCAGAACCAGGATCTGGCAGCTTTATCTCCCATCCCCTGCTGGTGGCCAAAGGGGGCCTGGCAACCCCATACAGTGCCCACGGGCACCGTGTTGAGAACCCCTGCTCTAGTGGAAGGAGCCTTCCCTTGACACAGTCTTGCATCACGGGAAGATCCCTCGGCTCGGTGGGAAAAGCCACTGTTACTGGGGAAAACTCCGCAGGATCCAACCCCCAGTTTGGGGACACGTTAGGGTTGCCAGCCTCCAGGTGGGGCCTGGGGATCTCCCGCTTTTACAACCGATCTCCGGCCGACAGAGATCAGCTCCCCTGGAGGAAATGGCTGCTTGGAAGGGTGGGCTCTGTGGCATCGTCCCATGCGGAGGCCCCTCCCCTCCCCAAACCCCGCCCTCTCCCGGCTCCACCCCCAAAGTCTGACAAAAGCTGAGAGAGAGGAAAAGGGAGGGGGGAGGAAACTCAACCCAAAATGTAGCTGTGATCTAAGAGGGTCAAGCTAACCAATAAATGGTTATAAAAATAAAAGTATTTATTATGGTGTACACATAAATGAAACATACGTAAGGTTAAAAGAAATAGTCCAAATATCAGACTCTTAGAGCTTATGATGTTCAGAGCTGCTGGTTATACATGTCCAATTGATGGGTGAAAATTTTTGTCCAATAGACCATATGCGTTTTGGCCCCTTCGGGCCTTCCTCAGTGGTCAATAATCCTATTGTACAATAACACACATCCAGAAATAAATGCGTAATTTTTTTTTCTATAGAGCCAGGCGTAGCTTTCTCATATGCTTTACAGTGGCTACAAGTTTGTATAATGGGCCCTGGATAGTAACTGCACAAATTCTCCAGATTATTCTGGTAACGAATATCCAGTGTGTCCGGATGTGTGTCACTTCCATCAAAGGTAGTAGTCCTGACCCTTTTAGATCACATCCACTCCCAAAGTCTCCAGATATTTCCCAACCCAGACCTGGCAACCCCGAGACGTGTGGATTTGTTTGACTTCACATTGACCTATTTGGGTTGGTCCGACACTGTCGACGATGCCTGGATACCAGGTCGCCAGTGCGTACGCTAAAGTTGAGCATCTAAAAATCTGAAAGGCGGAGTATTCCACACGAAGTATTTTTTCTTTTAAAAAAACAACCCAACAAAACCAAACACAGTAACGGATCTGACATGTGGCTCGATGGGTTTGTACAGAAACGTGCATCTTACAGCTAACATTTTGGACACTGTTTGGCAAGGCCTGCGGGCAGGCGCCGTAGCTCCCTCATTGCTATACTATGAATCTTTTGTTCATTGAGCTGAAAACAAGCCTACCTAACTTCCCCGCTGTCGGATGCTGGAAGGCCTGTGCTAGACATTTCCTTTTCCCTTTCCCTCTGCTTTCATCCTCTGCCTTTACCATTCGCTACGGTTTGCTTTAGGCAACTTTCTCTCTTGCAGTTTCCTTGGTTGCTTCATCAAAAACAGACATGAGCCGTTTCCTCCCTTCTCTGGTGGGTGCACCTCCTCCTTACAGCTCCTCCGCTGGAGTCACGCCCAAACCAGCGGAGATTTAGGAATGTTGTAAATCTTAACAGGTACACGTGTGTGTTTTTTGTTACCGTTTTGCAATGAGGGATTACTTCTCTCGCTCCCCCCCCCCCAATCTCTGGATACGATGCAGAAATACAAGAAACCAAAGTGCCAAACGCAGAGTGAAGCTCGACGAGTAAGTATGTTTGTTTTTACGAAGTGCCAAGCTGCAATATTTTCTAGACGCTCACGTGTGAAAGGCTGCACTGAAAGAAAATGCCACCTGTAGCACAACAGCTATATTGAAGTCTAGTAACACCTTAACAAAAGAAAATAAGCACCTAAGAAGAGCCCTGCTGGATCAGGCCAGTGGTCCATCTAGTCCAGCATCCTGTCTCACACAGTGGCCAACCAGTTCCTCTGGAGGGCCACCAACAGGTCATAGAGGCCAAGGCCTTCATAAGAACATCAGAAGAGCCCTGCTGGATCAGACCAGTGGTCCATCTAGCCCATCATCCTGTCTCACACACTGGCCAGCCACTTCCTCTGAAGGACCAACAGCAGGGCTGTCACGGCTCAGGTGGGGTGTCACCTGACGCTGCCACCACTCTGGATTTAGGTTCCCTTGAGAAGGCCCAGAGCACCCTCCCAAGAAGGGTTGCCAAGTCAAAAAAACTCACCGGCAGGGGAGCCTCGCTGGGCTCCGGGAGCCGTCCTCGGATGCGCGTGCGCCGCCAGCACATCACCGGAAGTGACGCGTGACGTCGACCACATTGGGGGCGTGGCCCGAATCGTCGGAGGGAAAACCATAGAGTTTTCCCTCCGACGATCCGGGCCACGCCCCCAATGTGGGCAACGTGGTTGCGGCACCCTCCGTGACGCGTGCGCCGCCACCACATCACCGGAAGTGACGCGTGACGTCGACCACATTGGGGGCGTGGCCCGAATCGTCGGAGGGAAAACCATAGAGTTTTCCCT
>NW_015163733.1:60441-63574 GCF_001447785.1 Gekko japonicus | reverse complement strand
GCCTTTCCTGTCCTTCCTTCCTTCCTTCCTTCCTTCCTTCCTTCCTTCCTTCCTTCCTTCCTTTCTCTCTCTCCCTTCCTTTCCTGTCCTTTCTCTTTCTTTCTTTCTTTCTTTCTTTCTTCTTCCTCCCTCCCTCCCTCCCTCCCTTCCTTCCTCTTCTTCTATTTCACCCCTGCCTGCCATGCAGATGAGCAGGAGACCGTTGCCGGAAGAGTTCACAAGCATGCATACACATTAGTGGGAACAGATGCCTTGAACAAATGAACTGCATCCTCCATTGTCTAACAAAGTGTGCGTGCACACAAAAGCTCACACCTTGAATACAACTTTGTTGGTCTTAAAGGTGCCCCTGGACGCGAACTTTGTTCTATTGCATCCTCCATGGCAAGTCTTGCCGAGTTCAGTGCACAATTCACAGGCATGCGCAGAAGATGAGCAACAACTGGGTTGTATCCTACCCCTGGATGAAAGCCTTCCTCCATCCTCAGGAGCCTTCTCTTGAAGATGTGAAAATGTGAAGCTGCCTTCAATTGGATCAGGCCCTCGGTCCATCCTTTAAGGTCAGTGTGGTGGAATCAGACTGCCAGTGGCTCTCGGGGGCAGTGTTCCCTCTAAGCTGAGTTAGTGTGAGCTAGCTCACAGTTTTTTAGCCTCTGGCTCATACATTTTTGTCTTAGCTCAGGAAGGATGGCTTTTGCAGTAGCCAAAGTGCTCGCTCACAACTTGAATGCCAGGAGCTCACAAAGTAGAATTATTGCTCACAAGACTCCACAGATTAGAGGGAGCATTGTTCTGGGGTCTCAGGTAGATGTCCTTCCCATCACCCAATGCCTGGCAGTGTCAAGTGGAGAAGCCAGGGACTGAACCTGGGACCTTCTGCATGCCAAAGCAGAAGCTCTTCTGCGGAGCCAGAGAGGGCTTCCCGGAGGAACGTGCCACATTGAGCTGGGCGGACTGCCAAGATAACATTCTCCACTTTCAGAACTGAGCCGTGAAGAAACCACCTGTTCCGTGCAATCCCGGCTGGATTGGAATCATACCCAGCCCTTTCAAAAGTGCTTTCAGAGTGTTCAAAATGGCTCACGTACATCATCTGATTCCTTGAAAGGAGGTCAGTGACAGACCGTAAGCGCCCTGGGAGCAGGTGGGCTTCCGTCTTTTGTTTCTGCTTCCGCTCTAAAGCGCTTAGGTAAAGGTAAAGGTTTCCCTTGCTCAAAAGCCAGTCGAGTCCAACTCTAGGGTTGCAGTGCTCATCTCCGTTTCCAAGCCGATGAGCCAGCGCTGTCCGAAGACGTTTCCGTGGCCATGTGGCCGGCATGACTAAACACCAAGGCGCATGGAACGCTGTTACCTTCCCACCGAAGTGGTACCTATGTATCTACTTGCAATTTCTTGCTTTCAAACTGCTAGGTTGGCAGGAGCTAAAGCGCTTACACGTGTGTACATGACAGCAGAGAAATAATGTGCTGGATCCTGTGGATCGGTTCCACTAGCACACGAACACAGGAAGCTGCCTGAAAGTGAATCGGACCCTTGGTCCACCAAGGTCAGTATTGTCTGCTCAGATTGGCAGCCGCTCTTCAGGGTCTCAGAGAGAGGGTCTGAGTATTTATTTATTTATTTATTTTATTTTATTTATGCTTTCTGCTTGTCTCGGAGCGGCTTACAGTTACTCTGTATCGCCTGCTACTTGATCCTTTTAACTGGAGATGCCGGGGATTGAACCTGGGAACTTCCGCTTGCCAAGCAGATGCTCTGCCACTGACCCGTGGCTCCTCCCTTAGCAAGGGTGGCTTCTTCGTACAAGAGCAGCCTTCCCCTTGACGCAAGAGGGTTTGTCCACTGGAGGAGAATGTCACCACGAGAGATATAGATCCATGCAATCCAGATTCATTATCTGTTTATTTCTACTGCATACATTGGCCATTGCTTTGAGTACTTTACAGCAAAGCAGTTTACATAAACTGCTTTGCTGTAAAACACTCAAAGCAACGGCCAAAGAGAAGGAGAGAAGACGAGATTGGATTTATACCCCGCCTTTCACTTCCCGAAGGAGTCTCAGAGCAGCTTACAAACGCCTTTCCCTCCCCCTCCCCACTAGGGATGTGCATTCGGTTCGTCCAAACCGAATGCATCCCTGAAAATGGCCCATTTGGACCCCTTTCAGGCTGCTGCAGGCCGCTCATGACTGACCCAAGGTCACACCAGCTGCTGCATGTGGAGGAGTGGGGAATCAAACCCAGTTCTCCCAGATTAGAGTCCGCGCTCCTAACCACTACATCGAACAGGCAGAGAAACGTAATTCAGTGGTTTCAAACTGCACTTTTGAACACTGACTGGGTTTGGCTGATGGAGCAGGGGGTTGGCCTAGATGGCCTTTATGACCCCCTCCAACTCTGTGATTCTACGATTCTGTGGTGTTTGGAGGACTCTGCAAGGGGCGACAAGTCAGTCTCGCCCTCTGGCCACCGATAAGGAACAGAGGCCGAGGGACTTGCCCAAGGCTACACAAGCGAGTCCGTGGCAGAGATGGGTCTTTGAATTCCCCCTGGAAGAATTCAGACGTAGCCAAAAAAAAACCCCAAACAACAACACAAAACCCCCACGAAAGTATCCCTAGCAGAACATATGCAGAAAACCCACCAAATTCTAATTCAAGCCAAGATTGCAAGGTGTTAAAAATGAACCCAAACAAAGTTAAAGACTCCACAAAGCAAAATGGAAATAGCCCTGGGTTGAAATCTCATTTCAGTTTCTTTAAAGGAGGAAGGCAGAGTAGGAGACCCAGCGTAGGGTAGTGGTTAAGAGGATAGTGGTTAAGAGGATCAGACCCTAATCTGATCCTCTTCCAGGGGGAATTCAAGACCACGAACGAAACGAATGAAACGGCAACTTACAGGACATTTGTCTGAGGTGGGACGTCCGGGACAGTTTCCAGCATCAGATGCATGCATCTCACAGTCGTCCTGAAGCACAAGCACCGACTGGGGCAGGGCCGGGCCGAGACAGGTAAGAGGAGCAGGAGGCAGACGCCGGAAAGGCCCGCGATCCTGCCCAGCATCGTGTTTGCTGGAATGCTGAAGCCCTGCAACTCCAAGCTGCAGAGAGGCAGACAAACATTTCCCAGCCCGGA
>NW_015163733.1:59065-59225 GCF_001447785.1 Gekko japonicus | reverse complement strand
AAGTCCAAAGCAACCTGACGGCACATAACGCACATGCCTATCTAAGATTTTTAAAGAGCTATTTTCTGTCTCAACTCTCCCTGGCTCACCAACTGTTGCTATCTTATGCTTGACCTTGTAGATGCTACAGCCACAGCTTTTCTCGGCTGGGAAAGTTTAT